>NW_025538163.1:0-22397 GCF_020615455.1 Coregonus clupeaformis | reverse complement strand
AAGAGGAGACTGCGTAAATCAGGCCTTCATGGTCAAATTGCTGCAAAGAAACCACTACTAAAGGACACCAATAAGAAGAAGAGACTTGCATGGCCAAGAAACATAAGCAATGGACATTAGACCAGTGGAAATCTGTCCTTTGGTCTGATGAGTCCAAATGCGAGATTCTTGGTTCCAACCACCGTTTCTTTGAGAGACGCAGAGTAGGTGAACGGATGATCTCCGCATGTGTGGTTACAGCCGTGAAGCTGCATTCCAGGTGACTACCTCATGAAGCAGGTTGAGAGAATGCCAAGAGTGTGCAAAGCTGTCATCAAGGCAAAGGGTGGCTACTTTAAAGAATCTAAAATATAACAAATATTTTGATTTGTTTAACACTTTTTAGGTGACTACATGATTCCATGTGTTATTTCATAGTTTTGATGTCTTCATTATTATTCTACAATGTAGAAAATAGTAAAAATAAAGAAAAACCTTTGAATGAGTAGGTGTGTCCAAACTTTTGACTGGTAATGTACATACAGTGTATTCAGAAAGCATTCAGACTCCTTGACCTTTTACACATTTTGTTACATTACAGCCTTATTCTAAAATGGATTAAATTGTTTTCCCCCCCTCATCAATCTACACACAATACCAAATAATGTCAAAGCAAACACAGATTTGTATGACTGATGTCATATTTACGTAACTATTCAGTACTTTCTTAAAGCACCTTTAGCAGCGAGTCTTCTTGGTTATGATGCTACAAGCTTGGCACACCTGTATTTGGGGAGTTTCTCCCATTCTTCTCTGCAGATCCTCTCAAGCACTGTCAGGTTCGATGGGGAGCGTCGCTGCACAGCTATTTTCAGATCTCTCCAGAGATGTTTGATCGGGTTCTGGCTGGGCCACTGAAGGACATTCAGAGACTTATCCCGAAGCCACTCCTGCGTTATCTTGGTTGTGTGCTTAGGGTCGTTGTCCTGTTGGAAGGTGAACCTTTGCCCCAGTGAGGTCCTGAGCGCTCTGGATCAGGTTTTCATCAAGGATCTCTCTGTACTTTTCTCTGTTAATCTTTCCCTCGATCCTGAATAGTCTCCAAGTCCCTGTCGCTGAAATACATCCCCACAGCTTTCATCATTAGATGCTACAGTCCTCCTTTAAGACTCAATAATGTTTCATCATTAGATGTGTGAGCGGACCAAGTATTCTGTCGGTTGCTCTAAAAGCGGAGAGGTGGAATAAACGAGTCGGGTTTTTTTACATAGAACAAAGTTCTCTATTGAGGTAACATGCACACACAACCAAGGACGATCTCAAAAGGATAACATCAAATCTTCTTCTTTACAGGAATAAGGACAACAAGGTGAGTAACTTTTAACTATAACATAAATCACGGTGTGTCACCGTCTTAACTACACGTTAGTGAGAGCTCATTTGTGGTGGTGGTGAGAATCAGTGTTTGCCATTCCCAAGAGGTAGTCCGTTCATTTCTTCTGTCGTCTGTCAGGTAAGTAATCTGTTTGGAGAATCAACACGTCCTTTTTTCCACCGAGCTCCCCCCACAACTGGTTCTCCCGTATCTTATGTAGGAGGAAGAGAGTAGGTGATTAGTGCACCAGATGTGCTTAACTGCCTCTGATCCCCTCTACTCACATGCCGGGCTACGATCAGTGGGCACAGCCTGCCCCCTGGTGGTCCACTACCTCCCCCTCAGGACCGGACTGGAGGGCCGGGCGCCAGACGCACTGTCTTGGTCGCGTTCGGCCGACAGCACGTCCGCATTCCCGTTCTCGATCCGGCCCTGTGGATGACACGGAAAGAGAGATGGTGGTAATGCAAGAAACCATCTGGCTATTCTGTTGTTATTGTTTCTCTTACTGGCCATCCAAGAGGGGAGCGTGTAACAGGGCGAACCTACGCCTAAGTAGGTCATACCGGAGATAATCGGGGCCCACTTAATGGCTAGGGCCTCTTTCTCTACGGTAGCATATCTCTGATCCCGGTCACTAAGCTTCCTACTTATGAAGAGAATAGGCCTCTCTGCTTCGCCTTCACCCTGAGCCAGGATCGGCCCTGAGCCCCGTATCCGAGGCGTCTACCTGTACAATGAACTCTTGAGAGAAGATGGGAGCCTGCAGGAAAGGATCAGAGCACAGGCTCTCTTTTAGCAACTGGAAGGCGTTTTCCGTCTCCTCCTTCCACGCTTACACGGTTTGGCAGGTTTTTCTTGATGAGATTTGAGGTGGGTGGCAATGGTGGCATATCCAGGGATGAAATGACGATAATATCTGTTATTCCCAAGAAGTTACGGACGTCCCCTCTTTGTTTGGGGCCCGAGGCCAGTCCCGAATAGCCCTGGTCTTTTCTGCACGTGGGACGTATTTTTCCGTTCCCCACAGTGTATCCCAGGTATTCCGCTTGAAAGCCAGGCAGCATTTTTTTTGATTGGCTGTTAGCCCTGTAGCCTCCAAGCTCACGAGCACCGCTCGCAGTCGCCGGAGGTGGCTATCCCAGTCCTCGCTGTGGATGACCACATCGTCTATGTACGCCGCTGCATACTCTTGATGGGGACGTAGAATGGCATCCATGAGGCGTTGGAAAGTCCCCGCGGCGCCATGCAGTCCGAAGGGCATCCTCACATACTGAAAAAGCCCCTTCGGTGTGGCGAAGGCAGTTTTTGGGAGGTCCTCCGGAGCCACCGGCACTTGCCAATATCCCTTCGTCAGATCCAGGGTGGTGATGAACTTGGCCTTTCCCAAGTGCTCCAAGAGTTCATCCACGCGGATACGCGTCGAACCTAGAGATGACGTTTAAGCCCCTAATGTTGTTGCAGAACCTCATACTACCGTTGGGTTTGGGGACCAGGATTATGGGACTCCTCGTTCGGAGGGGACTCCTTTTTCCTCTCGTCCTCCACTGCCATCAAAGCCACACCCTCCTCTCTTACGTGGTACTTCTTCAGCAGGTTGACATGATAGAGTTGGTCCTTCTTCCTCCTGTCGGGTTGCTTGATGCGGTAATTGACCGGTGAGACCCTCTCCGTTCCCTCGTAGGGCCCCCCTCCACTACGCCAGCAAGCGGTGTTCGGCTGTGGGCACGAGTACCATCCCTTTCTCTCCAACGGCGAACTCCCTGGGTGTCGCCGACTTATCATCGTAGGCTCGGACTTGAGTCTGTTGCGTCTTCTCCATATGCTCCTTTACTATGGGCCAGATTGCCGACAGTCGGTCCCGCATCAGGGTAACATGTTCTATCGTCGACCGGAACGGGCAGGGTTGGGCCTCCCAGATCTCCTTGGCTAAGTCGAGGATCCCTCGACATGGTATGCCGATACAGCAATTAGAATGGGGAAATCCCTGTGGATGCCTTTGGCACTTCTCGCAGGGCGAACATTAAGTGGGGCAGAAGCATATCGCAGTTTTTCCTGTCTCTGGACAACTCTTCTCAACATGGTCGGTCAGTATCGTCTTCGAAGGCCCACCCGGGAAAACAGCATGAACAATTCCTTGGCGATTCCCTTTGACAACATGTTTTGCGAAGGGGTATGGCCTCCGGGAACTTGGTGGCGTAATCTACGACAACCAGGATGTACTCGTGCCCTCTGGCGGATTTCGGAAGGGTTCCCACGAGGTCCATAGCAACGCGTTTGAAGGAGGTCTCTATAATGGGAAGAGGAATCAAAGGATTACGCAGGTGTGGCCGTGGGGCTGTACGCTGACATTGATCACATGTCCTACAATACCTGGTCACATCTCGGGTGACACGGGGCCAAAATAACCTCGGCATGATTCTGTCAATCGTTTTGTCTCGTTCCAGGTGTCCTCCAAGGCTGTGAGAATTGGCTAGCTGTAGGACAGTATCCCTATATGGTCTAGGCACCATTAGTAATTCCTGTTTTTCCCCCCTTCGTTGCACGACTCAATACAAGAGACCCCGCCTGACCGCATAGTAGGGAAGAGAGGGCTCACATGATCCGTTGACGTTTCTCCCGTCGATCAGTTTCACCTCCCTCTTGGCGTCCCGTAGGTTTGGGTCTCTATGCTGAGCAGTGCCGAACTGTCCCTTTAATTCTTGGGGCAGGTCAACCTCTGTAGAGGGGGGTGGAGGTTGTTCCCAAACCCCGTCGGGGGTGCCCGAGGAGAATCCCTTCCATGTTCCCTCCTCTGATGGTGCTTCAAACATATCCCTTAGCCTCTGGTCGCTCCTTCCTTCCTCCGTCGTGCGCAACCCTTCGCAGGTGTCTTCATCTGAGGTTTCCTGGAATAGCTGTCTGAGGCGTTGGGTCTGTATTTCGAGGCAGAGGCTACGTTCCCTTGTAGGGCTTACCTACCTCTGGCTTGGACCGAGGCTACATTCCCTTGTAGGGCTTACCTACCTCTGGCTTGGACTTGGTATTTTTTCCCCTCTGCTTTCCTGCCCTTGGTGTGTGATAGTGAGACATGGTCCCCTTTGTTCGGTGCGTAAAGTTGTCTGCCGAAGCTCCTTATATATGGGACAGTCTCTCCCGATCAATAATGGCACCTTCAGCTGGGGTACGCCCTGACTGTACACCTTCCTTTCGGGGAGAGAATGGACAGACTCACAGTGGGGTGATAGTGGGTAACTTCTACTTTGTTTGCTAGAAGTGTTGCTGTTATCACCATCTGCTCCTCCACTAACGTAACCATACTTCCTGAGTCAAGAATGGCTACCACGTCTCGTCCTTCTATTCGAACCGGAATTTCTGGGGCTGGGGCTATTTCTGCTAACCAACAGAAATAGTCTGGTTAGCCATTTGATTAACTGTTCAAGAGTCTTATGGCTTGGGGGTAGAAGCTGTTAAGAAGCCTTTTTGACCTAGACTTGGCGCTCCGGTACCGCTTGCCGTGCGGTAGCAGAGAGAACAGTCTGACTAGGGTTGCTGGAGTCCCTGGCATTTTTTGGGCCTTCCTCTGACACCGCCTGGTATAGAGGTCCTGGATGGCAGGAAGCTTGGCCCCAGTGATGGACTGGGCCGTACCCACTACCCTCTGTAGTGCCTTGCGGTCGGAGGCTGAGCAATTGCCATACCTGGCAGTGATGCCCTCTTCACGACTGTCTTGGTGTGGACCATGATAGTTTGTTGGTGATGTGGACACCAAGAACTTGAAGATCTCAACCTGGTCCACTACGGCCCCGTCGACGAGAATGGGGGCGTGCTCGGTCCTCCTTTTTCTGTAGTCCACAACATTCTAATTTGTCTTGATCACATTGAGGGAGAGGTTGTTATCCTGGCACCACACTTGCAGGTCTCTGATCTCCTCCCTATAGGCTGTCTCATCATTGTCAGTGATCAGGCCTACCACTGTTGTGTTGTAGTACCTGGCGCCAACGAAGATGGAGGCCTCGCAACTAGCTCTTAGGAAACTTTGCAGTATTTTGTTTTTCAATGTATTATTTATTACATTATTCGCTCAGAAAGTGTTTGGCATCATTACATACAGCCCGGAAAAAACTATTGGATATCAGAGCAGCGGTAATTCACCAGCATTACGACCAGGAATACGACTTTCCCGAAGCAGATCCTTTGTTTGCTCTCCCCAGGGCAACTGAACCGATTCCAGCGGCTGACCCAAAACATTGCAGGCGGAGGAGAGGCACTCGGGAGCGGCCTGCTGGTTCGACTGTAATACTTGCGCTGCCAAGACCCTCGACCATTGCTATTCGAACTTCCGGGATGGTTATAAGGCCCTCCCCCGCCCTCCTTTCGGCATATTTGACCACGACTCCATTTTGCTTCTCCCTTTCTATAGGCAGAAACTCAAACAGGAAGTACCCTTACTAAGGACTATTCAACGCTGGTCTGACCAATCGGAATCCACGCTTCAAGATTGTTTTGATCACGCGGACTGGGATATGTTCCGGGTAGCTTCCGAAAATAATTTAGACATATACACTGAAACAGTGACTGGGTTTATCAAGAACCTACCCTAACCAGAAAACCATGGATATATGGCAGCATTCAACCATGGCATCCCTAGCCGCGTCCTCAGAGCATGAGCAGACCAGCTGGCTGGTGTGTTTATGGACATATTCAATCTCTCCCTTCCCCAGTCTGCTGTTCCCACATGCTTCCAGATGGCCACCATTGTTCCTGTACCCAAGAAAGCAAAAGGTAACTGAACAAAAATGACTATCGCCCTGTAGCACTCACCTCTGTCATCATGAAGTGCTTTGAGAAACTAGTCAAGGATCATATCACCTCTACCTTACCTGTCACCCTAGACCCACTTTAATTTGCTTACCGCCCCAACGATGCAATCGCCATCACACTGCACACTGCCCTATCCCATCTGGACAAGAGGAATACCTATGTAAGAATGCTGTTCATTGACTATAGCTCAGCATTCAACGCCATAGTACCCTCCAAGCTCATCATTAGGCTCGAGGCCCTGGGTCTGAACCCCGCCCTGTGCAACTGGGTCCTAGACTTCCTGACGGGCCGCCCCCAGGTGGTGAAGGTAGGAAACAACATCTGCACTTCACTGATCCTCAACACTGGGGCCCCACAAGGGTGCGTGCTCAGCCCCCCTCCTGTACTCCCCTGTTCACCCATGACTGCGTGGCCAAGCATGCCTCCAACTCAATAATCAAGTTTGCAGACGACACAACAGTAGTAGGCTTGATTACCAACAATGATGAGACCGCCTACAGGGAGGAGGTGAGGGCTCTGGGACAGTGGTGCCAGGACAATAACCTCTCAGTCAACATCAACAAAACAAAGGAGATGATTGTGGACTTCAGGGAACAGCAGAGGGTTCCCCCCCCTATCCACATCGACGGGACCGCAGTGGAGAAGGTGGAAAGCTTCAAGTTCCTTGGCATACACATCACTGACAAACTGAAATGGTCCACCCACGCAGACAGTGTGGTGAGGAAAGCACAACAGAGCCTCTTCAACCTCAGGAGGCTGAAGAAATTTGGCTTATCACCTAAAACCCTCACAAACTTTTACAGATGCACAATTGAGAGCATCCCGTCGGGCTGTATCAACGCCTGGTACGGCAACTGCACCGCCCACAACTGCAGGGCTCTCCAGAGGGTGGTGCGGTCTGCCGAACGCATTACCGGGGGCAAACTACCCGCCCTCCAAGACACATACAGCACCCGATGTCAAAGGAAGGCCAAAAAGATAATTAAGGACATCAACCACCCGAGCCACTGCCTGTTCACCCGCTATCATCCAGAAGGCGAGGTCAGTACAGGTGCATCAAAGCTGGGACCGAGAGAATGAAAAACAGCTTCTATCTCAAGGCCATCAAACTGTTAAATAGCCATCACTAGCACATTAGAGGCTGCTGCTGCCTATTGAAATCACTGGCCACTTTAAGAAATGGAACACTAGTCACTTTAATAATGTTTACATATCTTGGACTACTCATCTCATATGTATATACTGCATTCTATTCTATAACATTCTACTGTATCTTAGTCCATGCCGCTCTGTCATTGCTTGTCACCACTGCACATCCCCACATGTCCCTATACGAGAGTACATCACTGGGGCCAAGCTTCCTGCCATCCAGGACCTCTATACCAGGCGGTGTCAGAGGAAAATTGCCAAGGACTCCAGCAACCCTCGTCAGACTGTTCTCTCTGCTACAGCACGGCAAGCGGTACCGGAGCGCCAAGTCTAGGTCAAAAAGGCTTCTTAACAGCTTCTACCAACAAGCCATAAGCCTCTTGAACAGTTAATCAAATGGCTCCCCCATTGTTATGCTGCTGCTACTCTGTTTATTATCCATGCATAGTCACTTTACCTCTACCTACATGTACATATTACCTCAATTACATTTACTAACCGGTGCCCCCGCACATTGACTCTGTACAGGAACCCCCTGTATATTGCCTCGCTACTGTTATTTTATTGTTGCTCCTTAATTATTTGCTATATTTCTTTTTTCTTTCTTAAAACTGAATTGTTGGTTAAGGGCTTGTAAGTATTTCACTGTAAAGTCTACACCTGTTGTATTCGGCGCATGTGACAAATAACATTTGATTTGTTCTAGAGTATTGTAAAGATAGGGGGGTGACTGGGACAGTCAATGTAACATCCATAATGTTTTTAGGAAAAGTTTTTGTAAAACATGCACGATACATCAGATCATCTTTAAATGTCTCTCTAAATCTAACTTTCATCAAGGTTTTATATACAGTGGAGGAAAAAAGTATTTAGTCAGCCACCAATTGTGCAAGTTCTCCCACTTAAAAAGATGAGAGGCCTGTAATTTTCATCATAGGTACACGTCAACTATGACAGACAAATTGAGAAAGAAAAATCCAGAAACTCACATTGTAGGCTTTTTAATGAATTTATTTGCAAATTATGGTGGAAAATAAGTATTTGGTCACCTACAAACAAGCAAGATATCTGGCTCTCACAGACCTGTAACTTCTTCTTTAAGAGGCTCCTCTGTCCTCCACTCGTTACCTGTATTAATGGCACCTGTATGAACTTGTTATCAGTATAAAAGACACCTGTCCACAACCTCAAACAGTCACACTCCAAACTCCACTATGGCCAAGAACAAAGAGCTGTCAAAGGACACCAGAAACAAAATTGTAGACCTGCACCAGGCTGGGAAGACTGAATCTGCAATAGGTAAGCAGGTTGGTTTGAAGAAATCAACTGTGGGAGCAATTATTAGGAAATGGAAGACATACAAGACCACTGATAATCTCCCTCGATCTGGGGCTCCACGCAAGATCTCACCCCGTTGGGTCAAAATGATCACAAGAACGGTGAGCAAAAATCCCAGAACCACACGGGGGGACCTAGTGAATGACCTGCAGAGAGCTGGAACCAAAGTAACAAAGCCTACCATCAGTAACACACTACGCCGGCAGGGACTCAAATCCTGCAGTGCTAGACGTGTCCCCCTGCTTAAGCCAGTACATGTCCATAAGTTTGCTAGAGTGCATTTGGATGATCCAGAAGAGGATTGGGAGAATGTCATATGGTCAGATGAAACAAAATATAACTTTTTGATAAAAACTCAACTCGTCGTGTTTGGAGGACAAAGAATGCTGAGTTGCATCCAAAGAACACCATACCTACTGTGAACCATAATTTGCAAATAGATTCATTAAAAATCCTACAATGTGATTTTCTGGAAAAAAAAATCTCATTTTGTCTGTCATAGTTGACGTGTACCTATGATGAAAATTACAGGCCTCTCTCATCTTTTTAAGTGGGAGAACTTGCACAATTGGTGGCTGACTAAATACTTTTTTTCCCCACTGTAGTCTATTGGTTTCAGAATCCTTTTTCAGTGTTATGATATTCATAACATCCATATCCACCAGTCTATCTTCATGTCAACTAACAGAACTGTCTACTGTGGTGGAAATATACCAGTCTATCTTCATGTCAATTAACAGAACTCTCTACTGTGGTGGAAATATACTTTTTTATTTGTTCAAACTAAACTACAGCACTTACTTTGATGAGTCAGATCTGCTCCTTTCTTCTCTTCTCCTCCTCTCACAGTTCCACTCAGCCCCGTTGTTTTCCTGCAGTCCACCAGCCGCACAGACAACCTCTTCAGACCCAGCAGTAAGGTGCTACTGGGAGAGGTACGACACGGGGACTCTGGGAGGGCGGAAGGGCTAGCGTTGTCCTGGTAACCATATAGAGGGGACACAGACACATATCATTATGGATGCTGATGTCACTGTTGTCATGAAGTGCTTTACAGAAACCCAGACCCCGATAGAGCAAGCTGTATGCTAGACCAGACCAAGCTGTACCATCTGGTGTTCTGATCTGGAGAGACTCTTCTCTGCCTCGTCAGCATCAGGATGTTGTTGAGGCTCCCCAGAGGATCCATGATAGTCATGTCTCTCTCCTGTGTGAACGAGAACATCAAACAGATTGTAAACGTATGACTGTCTATTACAATCATAGGGTCTTACAAGAGGCATTCATATATCTTAACAGGACCTAAAATGGCCACATTCAACATGATTTTATAGAATATTGTTTGTGATGCAAATGTGAAAGGGTCGTTCCACTAATTGGGTGCCTTTTGCGTCCCTTTGATATTTTAAGTAGAAATTACGCACCAATATTGAATGTTAAAAGCCTGTTATATTAGATGAGGTTCACTTTAATATAGACCACATGGAGAATTCAATACATCTATACATTTAAAAGTCCCAAAAATGCATGAACAAATGGCAGATTGAACCTTTAACAATTCCTACAGTACTGAACAACATATTGAAGTATATAACTTCAGTAGAATGCCCCTTAAAAACCCCACATTAGTTCAACTACTGCATAGTTTGTGCCCCTGCTTTTTAGACAATAATCACTGGTGTAAACAGGATCTTCAGTCTCCTCCTCCATCCCTTCCTCTTCCTCTTTCACTCCCAAAACGTCTTCCTCCTTCTCTTTTATTGAGATAGCCTCCTCTTCCTCTTTTAATCCAAAAGATTCTTCCTCTTCTTTCACTCCATTCTCTTCTTTCAATGTGATAGCCTCCTCTCCCTCCCTTTTGATTCTGAAAGCTTCTACTTCCTCCTCTTCCTCTTTCACTAAAAAAGGTTCTTCCTCTTCTTTCACTCCATTCTCTTCTTTCAATGTGATAGCCTCCTCTCCCTCCCTTTTGATTCTGAAAGCTTCTACTTCCTCCTCTTCCACTAAAAAAGGTTCTTCCTCTTCTTTCACTCCATTCTCTTCTTTCAATGTGATCACCTCCTCTTCTTCCTTTTTTATTCTGAAAGCTTCTTCCACTCCTTTCAATATTATATCCACATCTTCGTCTTCTTTTAAGATGATGTTCAGCCCCAGAGCTTCTTTCTCCGTATAGCTTAGTGAGCTCATGGTCGGGGATGTTAGCTAGCTAGATAGTTAGCATTAGCGATTCGCCTAGTACAGTAAGGTTATCCATTTAACAAATTAGCCAACTTAATTTGACAAGCAAATTACATTTTTTAAACTAGTAAATACGTAAACAGAATTATGTTTAAAATCAATGACATTAATATGCAAAAGATTGGTCTAAAGGTTTTATGTTCGCTAGCAAGCTACCGAGGTGGTTGAATCGGTGCTTCTTCTTCTTCAGTGGGGCTTATGAGGGGTTGGCATCCAATGTTATGGTGCATTACCGCCACCTACTGCCGTCTTCCCCTCCCCTTCCCCTCCCTTATTGTCTCTATTCCACTGCTCCTGCCATCTCTGCACCATCACTGTATATATCAGTATTTTTGCATCTGCCTTGCTCATTGAAACCTCAACATCAACATCCCCACTACTAAGTGCTTGTTTAGCCAGTATATCTACTGCCTCGTTCCCCTCCACCCCCACATGGGCTGGAACCCAAGTAAATCTTATCTGAATAGCCATCTGTTTAATCATGCCATGGGTTTGTAGCACCTCATAAAGCAGGTCTTGTCTGCTACGTGAGCTAAAGGACTGGAGACTCATTAACACTGCACATGAATCAGAGCAAATAACTACTCTGTCTTGTTTGACTTCCTCCACCCACTGCAAGGCCAACAGTATGGCCATCAGCTCCGCCGTATATACAGTGGAGAAAAATAGTATTTAGTCAGCCACCAATTGTGCAAGTTCTCCCACTTAAAAAGATGAGAGAGGCCTGTAATTCTCATCATAGGTACACGGCAACTATGACAGACAAAATGAGAAAAAAAAATCCAGAAAATCACATTGTAGGATTTTTTATGAATTTATTTGCAAATTATGGTGGAAAATAAGTATTTGGTCAATAACAAAAGTTTCTCAATACTTTGTTATATACCCTTTGTTGGCAATGACACAGGTCAAACGTTTTCTGTAAGTCTTCACAAGGTTTTCACACACTGTTGCTGGTATTTTGGCCCATTCCTCCATGCAGATCTCCTCTAGAGCAGTGATGTTTTGGGGCTGTCGCTGGGCAACACAGACTTTCAACTCCCTCCAAATATTTTCTATGGGGTTGAGATCTGGAGACTGGCTAGGCCACTCCAGGACCTTGAAATGCTTTTTACGAAGCCTCTCCTTCGTTGCCCGGGCGGTGTGTTTGGGATCATTGTCATGCTGAAAGACCCAGCCACGTTTCATCTTCAATGCCCTTGCTGATGGAAGGAGGTTTTCACTCAAAATCTCACGATACATGGCCCCATTCATTCTTTCCTTTACACAGATTAGTCGTCCTGGTCCCTTTGCAGAAAAACAGCCCCAAAGCATGATGTTTCCACCCCCATGCTTCACAGTAGGTATGGTGTTCTTTGGATGCAACTCAGCATTCTTTGTCCTCCAAACACGACGAGTTGAGTTTTTACCAAAAATATATTTTGGTTTCATCTGACATTCTCCCAATCCTCTTCTGGATCATCCAAATGCACTCTAGCAAACTTCAGACAGGCCTGGACATGTACTGGCTTAAGCAGGGGGACACGTCTGGCACTGCAGGATTTGTGTCCCTGGCGGCGTAGTGTGTTACTGATGGTAGGCTTTGTCACTTTGGTCCCAGCTCTCTGCAGGTCATTCACTAGGTCCCCCCGTGTGGTTCTGGGATTTTTGCTCACCATTCTTGTGATCATTTTGACCCCACAGGGTGAGATCTGCGTGGAGCCCCAGATCGAGGGAGATTATCAGTGGTCTTGTATGTCTTCCATTTCCTAATAATTGCTCCCACAGTTGATTTCTTCAAACCAAGCTGCTTACCTAATGCATATTCAGTCTTCCCAGCCTGGTGCAGGTCTACAATTGTGTTTCTGGTGTCCTTTGACAGCTGTTTGGTCTTGGCCGTAGTGGAGTTTGGAGAGTGACTGTTTGAGGTTGTGGACAGGTGTCTTTTATACTGATAACAAGTTCAAACAGGTGCCATTAATACAGGTAACGAGTGGAGGACAGAGGAGCCTCTTAAAGAAGAAGTTACAGGTCTGTGAGAGCCAGATATCTTGCTTGTTTGTAGGTGACCAAATACTTATTTTCCACCATAATTTGCAAATAAATTCATAAAAAATCCTATAATGTGATTTTCTGGATTTTTTTCCCTCAATTTGTCTGTCATAGTTGACGTGTACCTATGATGAAAATTACAGGCCTCTCTCATCTTTTTAAGTGGGAGAACTTGCACAATTGGTGGCTGACTAAATACTTTTTTTCCCCACTGTACAGCCAGATGATCTGTAATACATTTCCTGACTTCCACCCTACATTCCTGCACTACAAATGCTGACCCAGTACGTCCTGTCCTTGGATCTTTTGACCCATCTGTGTAAATAGTCACAAAATCCTGATACACAGTTTCCAGATGTCTCTTAAAGAAATCAGCTGGATCAACACCCTCCCTATCTTTCTGGAGTCTCTCCAACACTTCTAGATCAACTACTGGAGGCGGAAGTAGCCATGGTGGATTTACAGGAATAACTACCGTTGGACTAAACTCCCTTCCATACAGTCCCATCACCTTCGCCTGGGTATTACCCATCCACCCAAAGCTCGTATTCTGACTTCGCTCATGTTCCCAGCATGCCTGTAAAATCTATTAAGCATGATTAGACACTCCAAGTCCTTGAAGGTTGACCCACTAATTAATTGCCAGCTGCTGTCTCCTAATCTGCAATGGCATATCTCCCATCTCCACTTATAATGCAGCCACTGGGGTTTGAATCAGTAGCCTTTTGTTGCTGTTGAAGAAGCCTCCCGTCACGTCCACTAGATTATAGGTCACGTAAGAAGCATCACCTGAATGAATCACATCGCCATCTGCTGACTGGAGTGGGTAACGCAGATTGGAAAAATCTCCATTACATCGTTTATTCTGGCAAACAATGTCATAAGAAGTCATTTAAAAACAATCAGATGCTATGTTCTCTCTTCTTACAGACAACACTTTCCTCCAGGGCTGACATGCCAATAGGCAGGATTAGGCGACAGGTTGCAGATGGTGGCATATTCCGAGCTAAATCGACCAAAACCAAAACGACACGAAGAAAATGAAAAACAAAACAAAAACAGAATAAAAAAGCTTCAGCCAGGAAGGATACATGATAGTGTCAACACATGGAGCTGGGTTGGATATAGTCATGGTAGGATACATGATAGTGTCAACACATGGAGTTGGGTTGGATATAGTCATGGTAGGATACATGATAGTGTCAACACATGGAGTTGGGTTGGATATAGTCATGGTAGGATACATGATAGTGGCAACACATGGAGCTGGGTTGGATATAGTCATGGTAGGATACATGATAGTGTCAACACATGGAGTTGGGTTGGATATAGTCATGGTAGGATACATGAAAGTGTCAACACATGGAGTTGGGTTGGATATAGTCATGGTAGGATACATGATAGTGGCAACACATGGAGCTGGGTTGGATATAGTCATGGTAGGATACATGATAGTGTCAACACATGGAGTTGGGTTGGATATAGTCATGGTAGGATACATGATAGTGGCAACACATGGAGTTGGGTTGGATATAGTCATGGTAGGATACATGATAGTGGCAACACATGGAGCTGGGTTGGATATAGTCATGGTAGTATACATGATAGTGTCAACACATGGAGTTGGGTTGGATATAGTCATGGTAGGATACATGATAGTGTCAACACATGGAGTTGGGTTGGATATAGTCATGGTAGGATACATGATAGTGGCAACACATGGAGTTGGGTTGGATATAGTCATGGTAGGATACATGATAGGGGCAACACATGGAGTTGGGTTGGATATAGTCATGGTAGGATACATGATAGTGGCAACACATGGAGCTGGGTTGGATATAGTCATGGTAGTATACATGATAGTGTCAACACATGGAGTTGGGTTGGATATAGTCATGTTAGGATACATGATAGTGTCAACACATGGAGCTGGGTTGGATATAGTCATGGTAGGATACATGATAGTGTCAACACATGGAATTGGGTTGGATATAGTCATGGTAGGATACATGATAGTGTCAACACATGGAGTTGGGTTGGATATAGTCATGGTAGGATACATGATAGTGTCAACACATGGAGTTGGGTTGGATATAGTCATGGTAGGATACATGATAGTGGCAACACATGGAGTTGGGTTGGATATAGTCATGGTAGGATACATGATAGTGTCAACACATGGAGTTGGGTTGGATATAGTCATGGTAGGATACATGATAGTGTCAACACATGGAGTTGGGTTGGATATAGTCATGGTAGGATACATGATAGTGTCAACACATGGAGTAGGGTTGGATATAGTCATGGTAGGATACATGATAGTGGCAACACATGGAGCTGGGTTGGATATAGTCATGGTAGGATACATGATAGTGGCAACACATGGAGCTGGGTTGGATATAGTCATGGTAGGATACAGTGGGGGAAAAAAGTATTTAGTCAGCCACCAATTGTGCAAGTTCTCCCACTTAAAAAGATGAGAGAGGCCTGTAATTTTCATCATAGGTACACGTCAACTATGACAGACAAAATGAGAAAAGAAAATCACATTGTAGGAATTTTAATGAATTTATTTGCAAATTATGGTGGAAAATAAGTATTTGGTCAATAACAAAAGTTTCTCAATACTTTGTTATATACCCTTTGTTGGCAATAACACAGGTCAAACGTTTTCTGTAAGTCTTCACAAGGTTTTCACACACTGTTGCTGGTATTTTGGCCCATTCCTCCATGCAGATCTCCTCTAGAGCAGTGATGTTTTGGGGCTGTCGCTGGGCAACACGGACTTTCAACTCCCTCCAAAGATTTTCTATGGGGTTGAGATCTGGAGACTGGCTAGGCCACTCCAGGACCTTGAAATACTTCTTACGAAGCCACTCTTTCGTTGCCCGGGCGGTGTGTTTGGGATCATTGTCATGCTGAAAGACCCAGCCACATTTCATCTTCAATGCCCTTGCTGATGGAAGGAGGTTTTCACTCAAAATCTCACGATACATGGCCCCATTGTCTTTCCTTTACACGGATCAGTCGTCCTGGTCCCTTTGCAGAAAAACAGCCCAAAGCATGATGTTTCCACCCCCATGCTTCACAGTAGGTATGGTGTTCTTTGGATGCAACTCAGCATTCTTTGTCCTCCAAACACGACGAGTTGAGTTTTTACCAAAAAGTTATATTTTGGTTTCATCTGACCATATGACATTCTCCCAATCCTCTTCTGGATCATCCAAATGCACTCTAGCAAACTTCAGACGGGCCTGGACATGTACTGGCTTAAGCAGGGGGACACGTCTTGCACTGCAGGATTTGAGTCCCTGGCGGCGTAGTGTGTTACTGATGGTAGGCTTTGTTACTTTGGTCCCAGCTCTCTGCAGGTCATTCACTAGGTCCCCCCGTGTGGTTCTGGGATTTTTGCTCACCGTTCTTGTGATCATTTTGACCCCACGGGGTGAGATCTTGCGTGGAGCCCCAGATCGAGGGAGATTATCAGTGGTCTTGTATGTCTTCCATTTCCTAATAATTGCTCCCACAGTTGATTTCTTCAAACCAAGCTGCTTACCTATTGCAGATTCAGTCTTCCCAGCCTGGTGCAGGTCTACAATTTTGTTTCTGGTGTCCTTTGACAGCTCTTTGGTCTTGGCCATAGTGGAGTTTGGAGTGTGACTGTTTGAGGTTGTGGACAGGTGTCTTTTATACTGATAACAAGTTCAAACAGGTGCCATTAATACAGGTAACAAGTGGAGGACAGAGGAGCCTCTTAAAGAAGAAGTTACAGGTCTGTGAGAGCCAGAAATCTTGCTTGTTTGTAGGTGACCAAATACTTATTTTCCACCATAATTTGCAAATAAATTCATTAAAAATCCTACAATGTGATTTTCTGGATTTTTTTTCCTCAATTTGTCTGTCATAGTTGACGTGTACCTATGATGAAAATTACAGGCCTCTCTCATCTTTTTAAGTGGGAGAACTTGCACAATTGGTGGCTGACTAAATACTTTTTTCCCCCACTGTATATTGTTTTATAAAGATTTTAGAATATTCACATGAAAACCTGTCACATATTGGACACTTAGCTACTAAGGTGGATATTGATCCAAAATGTCACCCGTCATTGGATTTAGGTTGCAAGGTCAGTGAAAAACAAATAAAACACCTTATGTTGATAGCTTTTTACAAATCCAATCAGTTTTCCACATTGATGTGGAAACAACGTTTATTCAACCATTGGCAGGCTTGTAAATGCCCCCAGGAAAGTCGAATGAGGAACTCTTCATTGAGACAATGATGAAACAGCAATCCGTTGATGAGCTGTGGTGGATATGATAAAATAAGGATCTGCTGGAGTCTAAATCAAACTAAGATTCTTTATTTCTGAGCTCAGAGAGAATAACAGAGTTACACAGTGCAGTGTAGACAGTATGAATTCCAAAGCATTGGGTGATGAGCACATATCTTTATAGTTTCCTGTTCCTGGACGGGACTTTATTTATACAAGAACGCAGGTGGAAGCTGGTTCGCAACACAGTATGATACTCCCAAGAACAGGAGATTATAATAGGACAGTTTCACAAGGTTAGTCACATACTCAGTTATGTGGACACATACAATTAAAATGTTCCATTACAGAGGCAGGTAACATTTATTTCATTAAATCATCAGTGGGCCAACAATGCAAATGTAAACAATGGAGCAAATGCATCATATCCAAATATCACTTGATTACCTGTAGTGCTGGAGGAATGACACACCCAGATAAACACACAGTCAGAGTTTAAAAAATGACCATTTAAACACATGGAATCTGATCTACTCTATATTCAAACTGACACACTCCATACTCAATTTATGTTTTCTAACAAAAACATACAAATATTTTTGAGTATACTTTGTACAATTCGATTTCATATGGTAAAATAAGTAAACACATTCTCAGTCAACAATATAAGACAATGGGAGCAGTATGTACGTTCTCTGATTAACTTATTAACTTTAAGTCATGTGATGTAAAATATCAATTTAGACACTAGGAGAAGTAATTAAGTCAATGTGATATGAAATATCAATTTACACACTAGGAGAAGTAATTAAGTCAAACACACACAGTCAGAGTTAAAAAATTACAATTTAAACACATGGAATCTGATCTATTCCATGTTCAATTCATGTTTTCTAATAAAAACATTCAAATAAATGTTTAAGTATACTTTGTATAAACACATTTCATATGGTATGAACAAGTAAACACAATCTCAGTCAACAATATAAGACAATGGGAGCACTGTGTATGTTCTCTGATTAACTTTAAGTCAATGTGATGTGAAATATCAATTTACACACTAGGATAAGTAATTATTATCTCCTGTGTGGATTCTCATATGAGCTTCCATGTTTCCTAAGTGGTTAAAACTCTTTCCACACTGGGTGCAATGGTGTGGCTTCGCTCCTGTGTGTGCCCTCTCATGTCTTTTCAGGGTGCCTAACTGGCTAAAACTCTTTCCACAATGGGAGCAGTGGTAAGACTTCTCCGCTGCGTGTATATTCTGATGAGATTTCAGGTTATCTAACCGGTTAAAACTCTTTCCACAATGGGAGCAGTGGTAAGACTTCTCCGCTGCGTGTATATTCTGATGAGATTTCAGGTTATCTATCCGGTTAAAACTCTTTCCACACTGGGCGCATTGGTGTGGCTTCGCTCCTGTGTGTGTCTTCTCATGTCTTTTCAGGGCGTCTAACCTGTTAAGACGCTTTCCACAATGGGAGCAATGGTAAGGCTTCTCCGCTGTGTGTATATGCTGATGAGATTTCAGGTTGTGTAACAGGTTAAAACTCTTTCCACACTGGGAGCAATGGTATGGCTTCTCCCCTGTGTGTATTCGCTGATGAGCTTTCATTTGTCCTGAATGGTTAAAACTCTTTCCACACTGGGCGCAATGGTGTGGCTTCGCTCCTGTGTGTGCCCTCTCATGTCTTTTCAGGGTGCCTAACTGGTTAAAACTCTTTCCACAATGGGAGCAGTGGTAAGGCTTCTCCGCTGTGTGTATATGCTTATGAGATTTCAGGTTGTCTAACTGGTTAAAACTCTTTCCACACTGGGAGCAATGGTATGGCTTTTCTCCTGTGTGTGTCCTCTCATGTCTTTTCAGGTTTCCTAACTTGGCAAACCTAGCTCCACACTGGGAGCAGAGATGTCGTGTTGCTGGTTTGGACGTCTCTGGTTCCTCCGATTTCGGTTTTTCTCCTGCCAAAGACGGTGTTTATTTAAAGAGAGACCTGAATGAAAGTTGATAAAACTGCCTTGCTATGAAATGTAATCCAAATACGATCCCTCAACCTGAGGACAGATTTCAAACATTTCATCAATTCAAACAATCTTGGTGTGACATCTTCCTGGTAAGTACTGAAATGTTTTTATTGATTTTGTTTAATAAGTCAGAACACAAACTAGACAGTTCTAGGGCACTCAAGACAAATAGATCGCTGGATTCCTATCGTGCAGGTGGTTGTAAATGTATAACCTTAATAGCTGTATGATACAGAATGCGACCTACACATTCCCCTAAACCTAAAATAAGTAAAGAAGTAATTTTGTGTGGAAGTCCCAAACTTTTTTTTTTTTTTTACATTGGAGACAGACAAAGTACACCAGTAACATCTCACCGTTGTCAAAAGGGTCCTGTTTAAATGGCAATTCATCTGATTTAGACATTTACACATTTTTAACATTTTGTCTATCACTAATGTCATGATATAATGGGTAAAGTCTAAAATAATGTGAAATATTTTGTTCCTAAAAATATAAAACGCACACATTTTCCAAGCGCACGAAAGCTTTATTCTCTCAAATCTTGTGCACAAATTTGTTTACATCACTGTTAGTGAACATTTCTCATTTGCCAAGGTAATCCATCCACCTGACAGGTGTGGCATATCAAGAAGCTGATTAAACAGCATGATCATTACAAGGGTGCACCTTGTGCTGGGGACAATAAAAGGTTAATAAAATATGCAGTTGTGTCACACAACACAATGCCACAGATGTCTCAAGTTTTGAGGGAGTGTGCAATTGGCATGCTGACTGCAGGAATATCCACTGGAGATGTTACCAGAGAATTGAATGTTAACTTCTCTACCATAAGCCCCCTCCAACGTCATTTTAGAGAATTTGGCAGTACATCCAACCGGCCTCACAACCACAGACCACGTATAACAACGCCAGCCCAGGACCTCCACATAGTCTGAGACCAGCCATCCCGACAGCTGATGAAACTGGAGTATTTCTCTCTGTAATAAAGCCCTTTAGTGGGGAAAAACTAATTCTGATTGGCTGGGCCTGGCTCCCAGTGGGTTATCAGTCCAACTCTAACTTAACACACCTGATTCCACTTGAGCCAATGACCCAACACACCTCCAGGCTGTGTAAGGGCTATGTTACCAAGAAGGAGAGTGCTGCTGCATCAGATGACCTGGCCTCCACAATCCCCCGACCTGTTTGCGATGAGTTGGACCGCAGAGAGAAGGAAAAGCACTCAACAAGTGCTCAGCATATGTGGAAACTCCTTCAAGACTGTTGGAAAAGCATTCCAGGTGACTACCTCATGAAGCTGGTTGAGAGAATGCCAAGAGTGTGCACAGCTGTCATCAAGGCAAAGGGTGACTACTTTGAAGAATCTCATAAAATATATTTTGACTTGTTTAACACTTTGCAGGTTACTACATGATTCCATGTGTTATTTCATAGTTTTGATGTCATCACTATTATTCTACAATGTAGAAAATAGCATAAAAGAGAGAAAAACCCTTGAATGAGTAGGTGTGGTGGGACTCTACTGAGGTGTGTCAAAACTTTTGACTGGTACTGTAAATACAGTGGGGAAAAAAAGTATTTAGTCAGCCACCAATTGTGCAAGTTCTCCCACTTAAAAAGATGAGAGAGGCCTGTAATTTTCATCATAGGTACACGTCAACTATGACAGACAAAATGAGGAAAAAAAAATCCAGAAATCCACATAGTAGGATTTTTATGAATTTATTTGCAAATTATGGTGGAAAATAAGTATTTGGTCAATAACAAAAGTTTCTCAATACTTTGTTATATACCCTTTGTTGGCAATGACACAGGTCAAACTTTTTCTGTAAGTCTTCACAAGGTTTTCA
Organism: Coregonus clupeaformis; assembly: GCF_020615455.1. Lineage (NCBI taxonomy): Eukaryota > Metazoa > Chordata > Actinopteri > Salmoniformes > Salmonidae > Coregonus > Coregonus clupeaformis. The sequence continues at coordinate 1,333 of NW_025538163.1, read as the reverse complement.
CACACTGTTGCTGGTATTTTGGCCCATTCCCCATGCAGATCTCCTCTAGAGCAGTGATGTTTTGGGGCTGTCGCTGGGCAACACGGACTTTCAACTCCCTCCAAAGATGTTCTATGGGGTTGAGATCTGGAGACTGGCTAGGCCACTCCAGGACCTTGAAATGCTTCTTACGAAGCCACTCCTTCGTTGCCCGGGCGGTGTGTTTGGGATCATTGTCATGCTGAAAGACTCCAGCCACGTTTCATCTTCAATGCCCTTGCTGATGAAAGGAGGTTTTCACTCAAAATCTCACGATACATGGCCCCATTCATTCTTTCCTTTACACGGATCAGTCGTCCTGGTCCCTTTGCAGAAAAACAGCCCCAAAGCATGATGTTTCCACCCCCCATGCTTCACAGTAGGTATGGTGTTCTTTGGATGCAACTCAGCATTCTTTGTCCTCCAAACACGACCGAGTTGAGTTTTACCAAAAAGTTATATTTTGGTTTCATCTGACCATATGATATTCTCCCAATCCTCTTCTGGATCATCCAAATGCACTCTAGCAAACTTCAGACGGGCCTGGACATGTACTGGTTTAAGCAGGGGGACACGTCTGGCACTGCAGGATTTGAGTCCCTGGCGGCGTAGTGTGTTACTGATGGTAGGCTTTGTTACTTTGGTCCCAGCTCTCTGCAGGTCATTCACTAGGTCCCCCCGTGTGGTTCTGGGATTTTTGCTCACCGTTCTTGTGATCATTTTGACCCCACGGGGTGAGATCTTGCGTGGAGTCCCAGATCGAGGGAGATTATCAGTGGGCTTGTATGTCTTCCATTTCCTAATAATTGCTCCCACAGTTGATTTCTTCAAACCAAGCTGCTTACCTATTGCAGATTCAGTCTTCCCAGCCTGGTGCAGGTCTACAATTTTGTTTCTGGTGTCCTTTGACAGCTCTTTGGTCTTGGCCATAGTGGAGTTTGGAGTGTGACTGTTTGAGGTTGTGGACAGGTGTCTTTTATACTGATAACAAGTTCAAACAGGTGCCAGTAATACAGGTAACGAGTGGAGGACAGAGGAGCCTCTTAAAGAAGAAGTTACAGGTCTGTGAGAGCCAGAAATCTTGCTTGTTTGTAGGTGACCAAATACTTATTTTCCACCATAATTTGCAAATAAATTCATTAAATATCCTATAATGTGATTTTCCGGATTTTTTTTTCTCAATTTGTCTGTCATAGTTGACGTGTACATATGATGAAAATTACAGGCCTCTCTCATCTTTTTAAGTGGGAGAACATGCACAATTGGTGGTTGACTAAATACTTTTTTTCCCCACTGTACATTATTCTAAAAAAAG
>NW_025538162.1:0-22450 GCF_020615455.1 Coregonus clupeaformis | reverse complement strand
TGTCACAATGCCGTGCTAGAACTCCGGTCTCAGATGTGGAGAGCTGGGGGTAATACCCCTTAGCCACAGAGGAGGTGTAGTAGGACCCAAATTAAACACCCAAGGCAATACTCCAGGCCAGTAGATTTAATGTAAAAACAAAGGTTCTTCGCCATTCACAAATAGTCCAACAAAAGTTATTCTCAGAAAGAGGTATGTTAACAAAACAGGAGGCAAAACAAAATAACTCCACGAGGGAGAAAAAACAAACTAAAGATAACTTAGAAAACCTTACTTGGAAAGACACGGTGGAACAAAGCAGGAGACACATAGCCAGGACTCAATAACCAAGTGAGAAACAAGGGGAAAACACACAGCTAAAATACACAAGGGGAAACAAGGCACAGGTGACCTGGATCAAGCTAATTAGGACACACGAGGAAGAACTAAGGCAGAGGGGAACACAGATGACCTCTAGAGGCCCGGAGACAAACAGGAGGCAGGAAGCTGACAGGACCCCCTCCTCTAGGAACGACTCCTGACGTTCCTTCCAGAACACCCCGGCCCCAGGGTGCGAAAATCTCGGATCAAACCTGGGTCCAGGATGTCCCTGGCTGGAACCCAGGAGCGCTCCTCTGGCCCGTAGCCCTCCCAGTCCACCAGATACTGCAGAGAGTTCTGGACCCTCCGGGAGTCCAGTATCCGGCGGACTGTGTAGGCTGGCTGGCCGTCAATGATCCTGGGAGGTGGCGGGGGTCTGCGTGGGGGGCAAAAGGAGAAGACAAGACAGGTTTAAGGAGTGAAACATGGAAAGTGGGGTTAACTCTAAGGGAGCGAGGCAGAACCAAACGATACGAAACAGGGTTAACCTTTCTAGCAATGCGGAAAGGGCCGATGTATCTCTGGGAAAGCTTCTTGGATTCGACCCGGAGGGGCAGGTTCTTAGTGGCCAACCAAACTCTCTGACCAGCTCGGAAACTAGGGCCGTCCCGGCGGTGTCGATTAGCCTGACTTTGGTATCTCTGGGAGGTCCGAAGGAGGATACACCTGGCCTTCTTCCAGGTCCGCCTACAGCGTTGGACAAAGCGCTGGGCCGAGGGAACACCAACTTGCGCCTCTTCCTCTGGAAATAATGGAGGGTTGTAACCGAACTGGCATTCGAAGGGGGACAATCCGGTGGCTGAAGACTGGAGGGTGTTGTGGGCATATTCAGCCCAAATGATATAGGTGGCCCAAGACGTGGGATTACTGGCCGCCATACACCGCAGGGTGGTCTCCAGATCCTGATTAATCCGTTCCGTTTGGCCATTAGACTCTGGATGGAACCCTGACGATAGGCTGGCTGTGGCCCCAATAAGCCTGCAGAAGGCCCCCAAAACCGGGACGAGAATTGGGGACCTCGGTCAGAGACCACGTCCAGGGGAATGCCAAATATCCGGAAGACATGGTTCATGAGGAGCTCAGCAGTCTCCTTAGCCGAGGGCAGCTTGGGCAGGGGAATAAACCGGGCAGCCTTAGAGAACCGGTCAACGATCACTAGGATGACGGTGTTGCCCTGGGATGGAGGAAGTCCCGTAACAAAGTCCAGAGAAAGGTGTGACCATGGCCTTCGAGGAATAGGTAAGGGATGGAGCAGTCCCTGGGGTCGCTGGCGCGTCGACTTTCCCTGGTTGCACACCGGGCAGGCCTCAACATAGACCTGCACGTCCTTCTTGATGGACGGCCACCAAAACCGCCGTCGGAGGAATTCCAGTGTGCGAGCACTGCCTGGATGGCATGTCAAGGGCGACTCATGACCCCACTGCAAGACGCGGGCCCGAACAGAGAGAGGAACGTACAGTCGACCGGCAGGACCACCGCCTGGATCGGGCTCATGGACAAGGGCTTCTCGCACCCTCTTTCTAGTTCCCACTGAAGAGGTGCGACGATCCTAGACCTCGGAATAATCGATGCCAAGGGCTTCTCTTGTACCTCGGGAGAATAGGCTCGAGACAGGGCATCCGGCTTGACGTTCTTGGTGCCAGGTCGGTAAGACAGGAGGAACTGGAATCGATTAAAGAAAAGGGACCATCGTGCTTGCCGAGGGTTCATCCGCTTAGCCTGTTGGAGATATTCCAGGTTCTTGTGGTCTGTGAGAACCTGGAACGGGTGCTGAGCCCCCTCAAGCCAATGGCGCCACTCTTCCAAGGCCAGTTTTACTGCAAGCAACTCTAGATCCCCCACGTGGTAGTTGCGCTCGGCCTCAGACAGGCGGCGAGACATGAAGGCACAAGGGTGTAATCTCCCATCCTCACCCCTCTGTGACAGGACGGCTCCCACCCCCCACCTCTGAGGCGTCCACCTCCACCACGAAAGGTCTTTCTGGGTCAGGAGTCACCAGAATCGGAGCAGACGTGAAGCGGCGCTTGAGATCCTCGAAGGCCCCTGCTGCTTCCGGACCCCAGTGAACCTTGGTCCCTCCTCCCTTGGTAAGCGTCGTCAAGGGGGCTACCACTGAGCTGAAATTCTTGATGAACTTCCGATAGAAGTTAGAAAAGCCAATGAACCGTTGAACCTCCTTGACCGTGGCAGGTGTGGGCCAGCTGCGGACCGCTCGACCTTCTTGGGATCCATCTCTAGGTGCCCGGGAGTGACAATAAACCCGAGAAACTGAGTCTGAGAAACATGAAATTCACACTTCTCAGGTTTAACATAGAGGTGATTGTCAAGGAGCCTCTGGAGAACCCGGCTAACATGCCCCTCATGCTCCTTCAGTGACCTCGAGAAGATGAGGATATCGTCCAGGTACACGAAGACGAACAGATTAAGCATATCCCGGAGAACATCATTAATCAGGGCTTGGAATACTGCGGGGGCATTGGTGAGCCCGAACGGCATCACCCGATATTCATAGTGCCCCGTGGGCGTGTTGAACGCAGTCTTCCATTCGTCACCTTGCCGGATCCGCACGAGATGGTAAGCATTGCGGAGATCCAGTTTAGAAAAAATGGAAGCCCCTTGAAGCAGCTCAAAAGCAGTGGCCATGAGAGGAAGAGGATATCGATTCCGAACCGTGATCTTGTTGAGTCCCCGGTAATCAATACAAGGCCTAAGACCCCCGTCCTTCTTTTCAACAAAAAGAAGCCCGCCCCAGCCGGGAAGTAGAGGCATGGATGAGGCCGGCTGCCAAGGACTCCTTAATGTAGGTGTCCATAGCTGCGTGCTCGGGGGAGGACAAGGAAAAGATCCGACCTCTAGGAGGGCAGCACCCAGGGAGTAGATCAATGGCACAGTCATACGTGCGATGAGGCGGTAAGGAAGTAGCCCGGGCCTTGCTGAACACAGCCTTGAACCGATGGTAAACACTGGGGACTAGGGAGACGTCAACAGACTCTTGAAACTGGGTACTAGGGGCTGAGGGACTCTGAAGCATGCAGGTGAGTTGGCAAGTGGGACCCCAGCTTAGAATGGTGCCAGTAGGCCAGTCGATCTGGGGATTATGTCTGCATAGCCAAGGGTGACCCAGGATAATAGGATACTTGGGAGAGTCAATGAGATAGAAGGTTTCCTCCTGCTGGTGTTGAGAGATGGTAAGTCGCAGGGACTGAGTCGCCTCTGTAACCTTTCCTGGTTCCAGAGGTCTGCCATCTAAGGCTGTAACTGCCTGGGGATGAGGAAGTAGTTGGGTAGGGATCTTAAGTTCCTTAGCCAAGGTTACATCCAGGAAATCACCTGCGGCACCGGAATCGATCATAGCCTGGACCCGATGCTGGTGGCCCTCCCAGGACAGAGTGGCTGGAATAGCCAGGACAGCGTTAGTAGGAGGAGCTCTAATTCTCCCCATCACAGCCCTCCTGTAGCTGGGCGGGGACTGGCGTTTCCCAAAGCTCGGGGCAAGTGGATCGGAAGTGGCCGGCAACCCCGCAGTAGAGGCACCGACGCTCCCCTCATGCGACGTTCCCTTTCATTGGGAGAAAGCCTGGAACGGCCTAACTGCATGCTCTCCGGGGAATCCTGGAGCAGTTCAGGAGCCGGGGAAGCTCTGAATGACGGAGTCCAAACAGGAGAAACAGAGCTGCTCCGAGGAACTTGGGACTGAGACACCTGGCGGCGAGCCGTTCTCCGCTCTCTTAGACGATTGTCCAGGCGGATGGCCAAGGCTATGAGGGACTCGAGATCTCCAGCTGGTTCTCGGGTGGCTAACTCATCTTGAAGGGGCTCAGATAACCCTCCCTGAAAGCAGACCCTCAGCGCTTCATCATTCCATCCGCTCCTTGCTGCTATGGTCCGAAAATCAATGGCGAAATCTGCCGTGCTTCGGGAGCCCTGACGGAGAGACAGTAGGCGCTTGGAAGCCTCCCGCCCACTGACAGGATGATCGAACACCCGCTTGAACTCTTCTACAAATGCAGCGTGGGAATCACAACAGGCCTCCTGGGACTGCCACACCGCAGAGGCCCAGGCGAGCGCCTTGTCTGAAAGAAGGGTAATGATGTAGGCAATCTTGGAACGGTCTGTGGGAAAACTTGAGGATTGGAGCTCGAAGGTGAGGGAGCATTGGGTGAGGAAACCCTGGCAAGAGCTTGGATCCCCAGAAAAGGGCTTGGGAGGTGGTAGTCGGGGCTCCGCCAACCGAGAAGGCCTGTCGTCACTGGGAGGTGACCTGGGGGAAGGGAGAGGACCAAGGAGGCGTTCAAAGAGCTGGTGAAGGGAACTCATCATTTCGGCCAGGAGTTGAGAATGTCTAGCCATCAGCTCCTCTTGTCGGCTGAGAACGGCTTCATGGCGCTGGAAAGAAGCCTCATGTCGAGTGATCACCGCCAACAGGTCCTGGGAACTGAGTGTTTCTGGGTCCATGATTGACTTGGTTATTCTGTCACAATGCCGTGCTAGAACTCCGGTCTCAGATGTGGAGAGCTGGGGGTAATACCCCTTAGCCACAGAGGAGGTGTAGTAGGACCCAAATGAAACACCCAAGGCAATACTCCAGGCCAGTAGATTTAATGTAAAAACAAAGGTTCTTCGCCATTCACAAATAGTCCAACAAAAGTTCTTCTCAGAAAGAGGTATGTTAACAAAACAGGAGGCAAAACAAAATAACTCCACGAGGGAGAAAAAACAAACTAAAGATAACTTAGAAAACCTTACTTGGAAAGACACGGTGGAACAAAGCAGGAGACACATAGCCAGGACTCAATAACCAAGTGAGAAACAAGGGGAAAACACACAGCTAAAATACACAAGGGGAAACAAGGCACAGGTGACCTGGATCAAGCTAATTAGGACACACGAGGAAGAACTAAGGCAGAGGGGAACACAGATGACCTCTAGAGGCCCGGAGACAAACAGGAGGCAGGAAGCTGACACCACCAGACAGGAAGGTATGACTTCTCTGACATGTTGCCAAGGTAACCCCATTACCACCACACAGGAAGGTATGACCACTCTGACATGTTACCAAGGTAACCCCATTACCACCAGACAGGAAGGTATGACCACTCTGACATGTTGCCAAGGTAACCCCATTACCACCACACAGGAAGGTATGACCACTCTGACATGTTACCAAGGTAACCCCATTACCACCAGACAGGAAGGTATGACCACTCTGACATGTTACCAAGGTAACCCCATTACCACCACACAGGAAGGCATGACCACTCTGACATGTTACCAAGGTAACCCCTTTACCACTAGAGAGGAAGGTATGACCACTCTGACATGTTACCAAGGTAACCCCATTACCACCAGACAGGAAGGTATGACCACTCTGACATTTTACCAAGGTAACCCCATTACCACCAGACAGGAAGGTATGACCACTCTGACATGTTACCAAGGTAACCCCATTACCACCACACAGGAAGGTGGAATGTAAATGTAAGGTATGACCACTATGACATGTTACCAAGGTAACCCCATTACCACCAGACAGGAAGGTATGACCACTCTGACATGTTACCAAGGTAACCCCTTTACCACTAGACAGGAAGTTATGACCACTCTGACATGTTACCAAGGTAACCCCTTTACCACTAGACAGGAAGGTATGACCACTCTGACATGTTACCAAGGTAACCCCTTTACCACTAGACAGGAAGTTATGACCACTCTGACATGTTACCAAGGTAACCCCATTACCAACAGACAGGAAGGTATGACCACTCTGACATGTTACCAAGGTAACCCCATTACCACCAGACAGGAAGGTATGACCACTCTGACATGTTACCAAGGTAACCCCATTACCACCACACAGGAAGGTATAACCACTCTGACATGTTACCAAGGTAACCCCATTACCACCACACAGGAAGTTATGACCACTCTGACATGTTACCAAGGTAACCCCATTACCACCACACAGGAAGGTATGACCACTCTGACATGTTACCAAGGTAACCTCATTACCACCACACAGGAAGGTATGACCACTCTGACATGTTACCAAGGTAACACCATTACCACCAGACAGGAAGGTATGACCACTCTGACATGTTACCAATGTAACCCCATTACCATCAGACAGGAAGGTATGACCACTCTGACATGTTACCAAGGTAACACCATTACCACCAGACAGGAAGGTATGACCACTCTGACATGTTACCAATGTAACCCCATTACCATCAGACAGGAAGGTATGACCACTCTGACATGTTACCAAGGTAACCCCATTACCACCACACAGGAAGGTATGACCACTCTGACATGTTACCAAGGTAACCTCATTACCACCACACAGGAAGGTATGACCACTCTGACATGTTACCAAGGTAACACCATTACCACCAGACAGGAAGGTATGACCACTCTGACATGTTACCAATGTAACCCCATTACCATCAGACAGGAAGGTATGACCACTCTGACATGTTACCAAGGTAACCCCATTACCACCAGACAGGAAGGTATGACCACTCTGACATGTTACCAAGGTAACCCCTTTACCACTAGAGAGGAAGGTATGACCACTCTGACATGTTACCAAGGTAACCCCATTACCACCAGACAGGAAGGTATGACCACTCTGAAATGTTACCAAGGTAACCCCATTACCACCAGACAGGAATGTATGACCACTCTGACATGTTACCAAGGTAACCCCATTACCACCACACAGGAAGGTATGACCACTATGACATGTTACCAACGTAACCCCATTACCACCAGACAGGAAGGTATGACCACTATGACATGTTACCAAGGTAACCCCTTTATCACTAGACAGGAAGGTATGACCACTCTGACATGTTACCAAGGTAACCCCTTTACCACTAGACAGGAAGTTATGACCACTCTGACATGTTACCAAGGTAACCCCTTTACCACTAGACAGGAAGGTATGACCACTCTGACATGTTACCAAGGTAACCCCTTTACCACGAGACAGGAAGGTATGACCACTCTGACATGTTACCAAGGTAACCCCATTACCACCAGACAGTAAGGTATGACCACTCTGACATGTTACCAAGGTAACCCCATTACCACCAGACAGGAAGGTATGACCACTCTGACATGTTACCAAGGTAACCCCATTACCACCACACAGGAAGGTATGACCACTATGACATGTTACCAAGGTAACCCCATTACCACCAGACAGGAAGGTATGACCACTCTGACATGTTACCAAGGTAACCCCATTACCACCAGACAGGAAGGTATGACCACTATGACATGTTACCAAGGTAACCCCTTTATCACTAGACAGGAAGGTATGACCACTCTGACATGTTACCAAGGTAACCCCTTTACCACTAGACAGGAAGTTATGACCACTCTGACATGTTACCAAGGTAACCCCTTTACCACTAGACAGGAAGGTATGACCACTCTGACATGTTACCAAGGTAACCCCTTTACCACTAGACAGGAAGTTATGACCACTCTGACATGTTACCAAGGTAACCCCATTACCACCAGACAGGAAGGTATGACCACTCTGACATGTTACCAAGGTAACCCCATTACCACCAGACAGGAAGGTATGACCACTCTGACATGTTACCAAGGTAACCCCATTACCACCACACAGGAAGGTATAACCACTCTGACATGTTACCAAGGTAACCCCATTACCACCACACAGGAAGGTATGACCACTCTGACATGTTACCAAGGTAACCCCATTACCACCACACAGGAAGGTATGACCACTCTGACATGTTACCAAGGTAACCCCATTACCACCACACAGGAAGGTATGACCACTCTGACATGTTACCAAGGTAACACCATTACCACCAGACAGGAAGGTATGACCACTCTGACATGTTACCAAGGTAACCCCATTACCACCAGACAGGAAGGTATGACCACTCTGACATGTTACCAATGTAACCCCATTACCACCAGACAGGAAGGTATGACCACTCTGACATGTTACCAAGGTAACCCCATTACCACCACACAGGAAGGTATGAACACTCAGACATGTTACCAAGGTAACCCAATTACCACCAGACAGGAAGGTATGACTTCTCTGACATGTTGCCAAGGTAACCCCATTACCACCACACAGGAAGGTATGACCACTCTGACATGTTACCAAGGTAACCCCATTACCACCAGACAGGAAGGTATGACCACTCTGACATGTTGCCAAGGTAACCCCATTACCACCACACAGGAAGGTATGACCACTCTGACATGTTACCAAGGTAACCCCATTACCACCAGACAGGAAGGTATGACCACTCTGACATGTTACCAAGGTAACCCCATTACCACCACACAGGAAGGCATGACCACTCTGACATGTTACCAAGGTAACCCCTTTACCACTAGAGAGGAAGGTATGACCACTCTGACATGTTACCAAGGTAACCCCATTACCACCAGACAGGAAGGTATGACCACTCTGACATGTTACCAAGGTAACCCCATTACCACCAGACAGGAAGGTATGACCACTCTGACATGTTACCAAGGTAACCCCATTACCACCACACAGGAAGGTGGAATGTAAATGTAAGGTATGACCACTATGACATGTTACCAAGGTAACCCCATTACCACCAGACAGGAAGGTATGACCACTCTGACATGTTACCAATGTAACCCCATTACCACCAGACAGGAAGGTATGACCCCTATGACATGTTACCAAGGTAACCCCTTTATCACTAGACAGGAAGGTATGACCACTCTGACATGTTACCAAGGTAACCCCTTTACCAGTAGACAGGAAGTTATGACCACTCTGACATGTTACCAAGGTAACCCCTTTACCACTAGACAGGAAGGTATGACCACTCTGACATGTTACCAAGGTAACCCCTTTACCACTAGACAGGAAGTTATGACCACTCTGACATGTTACCAAGGTAACCCCATTACCACCAGACAGGAAGGTATGACCACTCTGACATGTTACCAAGGTAACCCCATTACCACCAGACAGGAAGGTATGACCACTCTGACATGTTACCAAGGTAACCCCATTACCACCACACAGGAAGGTATAACCACTCTGACATGTTACCAAGGTAACCCCATTACCACCACACAGGAAGGTATGACCACTCTGACATGTTACCAAGGTAACCCCATTACCACCAGACAGGAAGGTATGACCACTCTGACATGTTACCAAGGTAACCCCATTACCACCACACAGGAAGGCATGACCACTCTGACATGTTACCAAGGTAACCCCTTTACCACTAGAGAGGAAGGTATGACCACTCTGACATGTTACCAAGGTAACCCCATTACCAACAGACAGGAAGGTATGACCACTCTGACATGTTACCAAGGTAACCCCATTACCACCAGACAGGAAGGTATGACCACTCTGACATGTTACCAAGGTAACCCCAAAACCACCACACAGGAAGGTTTGACCACTATGACATGTTACCAAGGTAACCCCATTACCACCAGACAGGAAGGTATGACCACTCTGACATGTTAACAAGGTAACCCCATTACCACCAGACAGGAAGGTATGACCACTATGACATGTTACCAAGGTAACCCCTTTATCACTAGACAGGAAGGTATGACCACTCTGACATGTTACCAAGGTAACCCCTTTACCACTAAACAGGAAGTTATGACCACTCTGACATGTTACCAAGGTAACCCCTTTACCACTAGACAGGAAGGTATGACCACTCTGACATGTTACCGAGGTAACCCCTTTACCACTAGACAGGAAGTTATGACCACTCTGACATGTTACCAAGGTAACCCCATTACCACCAGAGGGGAAGGTATTACCACTCTGACATGTTACCAAGGTAACCCCATTACCACCAGACAGGAAGGTATGACCACTCTGACATGTTACCAAGGTAACCCCATTACCACCAGACAGGAAGGTATGACCACTCTGACATGTTACCAAGGTAACCCCATTACCACCACACAGGAAGGTATAACCACTCTGACATGTTACCAAGGTAACCCCATTTTCACCACACAGGAAGGTATGACCACTCTGACATGTTACCAAGGTAACCCCATTACCACCAGACAGGGGGGTATGACCACTCTGACATGTTACCAAGGTAACCCCATTACCACCAGACAGGAAGGTATGACCACTCTGACATGTTACCAAGGTAACCCCATTACCACCAGACAGGAAGGTATGACCACTCTGACATGTTACCAAGGTAACCCCTTTACCACTAGAGAGGAAGGTATGACCACTCTGACATGTTACCAAGGTAACCCCATTACCACCAGACAGGAAGGTATGACCACTCTGAAATGTTACCAAGGTAACCCCATTACCACCAGACAGGAAGGTATGACCACTCTGACATGTTACCAAGGTAACCCCATTACCACCACACAGGAAGGTATGACCACTATGACATGTTACCAAGGTAACCCCATTACCACCAGACAGGAAGGTATGACCACTATGACATGTTACCAAGGTAACCCCTTTATCACTAGACAGGAAGGTATGACCACTCTGACATGTTACCAAGGTAACCCCTTTACCACTAGACAGGAAGTTATGACCACTCTGACATGTTACCAAGGTAACCCCTTTACCACTAGACAGGAAGGTATGACCACTCTGACATGTTACCAAGGTAACCCCTTTACCACGAGACAGGAAGGTATGACCACTCTGACATGTTACCAAGGTAACCCCATTACCATCAGACAGGAAGGTATGACCACTCTGACATGTTACCAAGGTAACCCCATTACCACCAGACAGGAAGGTATGACCACTCTGACATGTTACCAAGGTAACCCCATTACCACCACACAGGAAGGTATGACCACTATGACATGTTACCAAGGTAACCCCATTACCACCAGACAGGAAGGTATGACCACTCTGACATGTTACCAAGGTAACCCCATTACCACCAGACAGGAAGGTATGACCACTATGACATGTTACCAAGGTAACCCCTTTATCACTAGACAGGAAGGTATGACCACTCTGACACGTTACCAAGGTAACCCCATTACCACCAGACAGGAAGGTATGACCACTCTGACATGTTACCAAGGTAACCCCTTTATCACTAGACAGGAAGGTATGACCACTCTGACATGTTACCAAGGTAACCCCATTACCACCAGACAGGAAGGTATGACCACTATGACATGTTACCAAGGTAACCCCTTTACCACTAGACAGGAAGTTATGACCACTCTGACATGTTACCAAGGTAACCCCATTACCACCAGACAGGAAGGTATGACCACTCTGACATGTTACCAAGGTAACCCCATTACCACCACACAGGAAGGTATGACCACTCTGACATGTTACCAAGGTAACCCCATTACCACCACACAGGAAGGTATAACCACTCTGACATGTTACCAAGGTAACCCCTTTACCACTAGACAGGAAGGTATGACCACTCTGACATGTTACCAAGGTAACCCCATTACCAACAGACAGGAAGGTATGACCACTCTGACATGTTACCAAGGTAACCCCATTACCACCACACAGGAAGGTATGACCACTCTGACATGTTACCAAGGTAACCCCCATTACCACCACACAGGAAGGTTTGACCACTCTGACATGTTACCAAGGTAACCCCATTACCACCAGACAGGAAGGTATGACCACTCTGACATGTTACCAAGGTAACCCCATTACCACCAGACAGGAAGGTATGACCACTCTGACATGTTACCAAGGTAACCCCATTACCACTAGACAGGAAGGTATGACCACTCTGACATGTTACCAAGGTAACCCCTTTACCACTAAACAGGAAGTTATGACCACTCTGACATGTTACCAAGGTAACCCCTTTACCACCAGACAGGAAGGTATGACCACTCTGACATGTTACCGAGGTAACCCCTTTACCACTAGACAGGAAGTTATGACCACTCTGACATGTTACCAAGGTAACCCCATTACCACCAGAGGGGAAGGTATTACCACTCTGACATGTTACCAAGGTAACCCCATTACCACCAGACAGGAAGGTATGACCACTCTGACATGTTACCAAGGTAACCCCATTACCACCAGACAGGAAGGTATGACCACTCTGACATGTTACCAAGGTAACCCCATTACCACCACACAGGAAGGTATAACCACTCTGACATGTTACCAAGGTAACCCCATTTTCACCACACAGGAAGGTATGACCACTCTGACATGTTACCAAGGTAACCCCATTACCACCAGACAGGGAGGTATGACCACTCTGACATGTTACCAAGGTAACCCCATTACCACCAGACAGGAAGGTATGACCACTCTGACATGTTACCAAGGTAACCCCATTACCACCAGACAGGAAGGTATGACCACTCTGACATGTTACCAAGGTAACCCCTTTACCACTAGACAGGAAGGTATGACCACTCTGACATGTTACCAAGGTAACCCCATTACCACCAGACAGGAAGGTATGACCACTCTGACATGTTACCAAGGTAACCCCATTACCACCAGACAGGAAGGTATGACCACTCTGACATGTTACCAAGGTAACCCCATTACCACCACACAGGAAGGTATGACCACTCTGACATGTTACCAAGGTAACCCCATTACCACCAGACAGGAAGGTATGACCACTATGACATGTTACCAAGGTAACCCCTTTATCACTAGACAGGAAGGTATGACCACTCTGACATGTTACCAAGGTAACCCCTTTACCACTAGACAGGAAGTTATGACCACTCTGACATGTTACCAAGGTAACCCCTTTACCACTAGACAGGAAGGTATGACCACTCTGACATGTTACCAAGGTAACCCCTTTACCACGAGACAGGAAGGTATGACCACTCTGACATGTTACCAAGGTAACCCCATTACCACCAGACAGGAAGGTATGACCACTCTGACATGTTACCAAGGTAACCCCATTACCACCAGACAGGAAGGTATGACCACTCTGACATGTTACCAAGGTAACCCCATTACCACCACACATGAAGGTATGACCACTCTGACATGTTACCAAGGTAACCCCATTACCACCAGACAGGAAGGTATGACCACTCTGACATGTTACCAAGGTAACCCCATTACCACCAGACAGGAAGGTATGACCACTATGACATGTTACCAAGGTAACCCCTTTATCACTAGACAGGAAGGTATGACCACTCTGACACGTTACCAAGGTAACCCCATTACCACCAGACAGGAAGGTATGACCACTATGACATGTTACCAAGGTAACCCCTTTATCACTAGACAGGAAGGTATGACCACTCTGACATGTTACCAAGGTAACCCCATTACCACCAGACAGGAAGGTATGACCACTATGACATGTTACCAAGGTAACCCCTTTACCACTAGACAGGAAGTTATGACCACTCTGACATGTTACCAAGGTAACCCCATTACCACCAGACAGGAAGGTATGACCACTCTGACATGTTACCAAGGTAACCCCATTACCACCAGACAGGAAGGTATGACCACTCTGACATGTTACCAAGGTAACCCCATTACCACCACACAGGAAGGTATAACCACTCTGACATGTTACCAAGGTAACCCCATTACCACCACACAGGAAGGTATGACCACTCTGACATGTTACCAAGGTAACCCCATTACCACCACACAGGAAGGTATGACCACTCTGACATGTTACCAAGGTAACCCCATTACCACCACACAGGAAGGTATGACCACTCTGACATGTTACCAAGTTAACACCATTACCACCAGACAGGAAGGTATGACCACTCTGACATGTTACCAAGGTAACCCCATTACCACCAGACAGGAAGGTATGACCACTCTGACATGTTACCAATGTAACCCCATTACCACCAGACAGGAAGGTATGACCACTCTGACATGTTACCAAGGTAACCCCATTACCACCACACAGGAAGGTATGAACACTCTGACATGTTACCAAGGTAACCCAATTACCACCAGACAGGAAGGTATGACTTCTCTGACATGTTGCCAAGGTAACCCCATTACCACCACACAGGAAGGTATGACCACTCTGACATGTTACCAAGGTAACCCCATTACCACCAGACAGGAAGGTATGACCACTCTGACATGTTGCCAAGGTAACCCCATTACCACCACACAGGAAGGTATGACCACTCTGACATGTTACCAAGGTAACCCCATTACCACCAGACAGGAAGGTATGACCACTCTGACATGTTACCAAGGTAACCCCATTACCACCACACAGGAAGGTATGACCACTCTGACATGTTACCAAGGTAACCCCATTACCACCAGACAGGAAGGTATGACCACTCTGACATGTTACCAAGGTAACCCCATTACCACCAGACAGGAAGGTATGACCACTCTGACATGTTACCAAGGTAACCCCATTACCACCACACAGGAAGGTATGACCACTATGACATGTTACCAAGGTAACCCCATTACCACCAGACAGGAAGGTATGACCACTCTGACATGTTACCAAGGTAACCCCATTACCACCAGACAGGAAGGTATGACCACTATGACATGTTACCAAGGTAACCCCTTTATCACTAGACAGGAAGGTATGACCACTCTGACATGTTACCAAGGTAACCCCTTTACCACTAGACAGGAAGTTATGACCACTCTGACATGTTACCAAGGTAACCCCTTTACCACTAGACAGGAAGGTATGACCACTCTGACATGTTACCAAGGTAACCCCTTTACCACTAGACAGGAAGTTATGACCACTCTGACATGTTACCAAGGTAACCCCATTACCACCAGACAGGAAGGTATGACCACTCTGACATGTTACCAAGGTAACCCCATTACCACCAGACAGGAAGGTATGACCACTCTGACATGTTACCAAGGTAACCCCATTACCACCACACAGGAAGGTATAACCACTCTGACATGTTACCAAGGTAACCCCATTACCACCACACAGGAAGGTATGACCACTCTGACATGTTACCAAGGTAACCCCATTACCACCACACAGGAAGGTATGACCACTCTGACATGTTACCAAGGTAACACCATTACCACCAGACAGGAAGGTATGACCACTCTGACATGTTACCAAGGTAACCCCATTACCACCAGACAGGAAGGTATGACCACTCTGACATGTTACCAATGTAACCCCATTACCACCAGACAGGAAGGTATGACCACTCTGACATGTTACCAAGGTAACCCCATTACCACCACACAGGAAGGTATGACCACTATGACATGTTACCAAGGTAACCCCATTACCACCAGACAGGAAGGTATGACCACTCTGACATGTTACCAAGGTAACCCCATTACCACCAGACAGGAAGGTATGACCACTATGACATGTTACCAAGGTAACCCCTTTATCACTAGACAGGAAGGTATGACCACTCTGACATGTTACCAAGGTAACCCCTTTACCACTAGACAGGAAGTTATGACCACTCTGACATGTTACCAAGGTAACCCCTTTACCACTAGACAGGAAGGTATGACCACTCTGACATGTTACCAAGGTAACCCCTTTACCACTAGACAGGAAGTTATGACCACTCTGACATGTTACCAAGGTAACCCCATTACCACCAGACAGGAAGGTATGACCACTCTGACATGTTACCAAGGTAACCCCATTACCACCAGACAGGAAGGTATGACCACTCTGACATGTTACCAAGGTAACCCCATTACCACCACACAGGAAGGTATAACCACTCTGACATGTTACCAAGGTAACCCCATTACCACCACACAGGAAGGTATGACCACTCTGACATGTTACCAAGGTAACCCCATTACCACCACACAGGAAGGTATGACCACTCTGACATGTTACCAAGGTAACACCATTACCACCAGACAGGAAGGTATGACCACTCTGACATGTTACCAAGGTAACCCCATTACCACCAGACAGGAAGGTATGACCACTCTGACATGTTACCAATGTAACCCCCATTACCACCAGACAGGAAGGTATGACCACTCTGACATGTTACCAAGGTAACCCCATTACCACCACACAGGAAGGTATGAACACTCTGACATGTTACCAAGGTAACCCAATTACCACCAGACAGGAAGGTATGACTTCTCTGACATGTTGCCAAGGTAACCCCATTACAACCACACAGGAAGGTATGATCACTCTGACATGTTACCAAGGTAACCCCATTACCACCAGACAGGAAGGTATGACCACTCTGACATGTTGCCAAGGTAACCCCATTACCACCACACAGGAAGGTATGACCACTCTGACATGTTACCAAGGTAACCCCATTACCACCAGACAGGAAGGTATGACCACTCTGACATGTTACCAAGGTAACCCCATTACCACCACACAGGAAGGCATGACCACTCTGACATGTTACCAAGGTAACCCCTTTACCACTAGAGAGGAAGGTATGACCACTCTGACATGTTACCAAGGTAACCCCATTACCACCAGACAGGAAGGTATGACCACTCTGACATGTTACCAAGGTAACCCCATTACCACCAGACAGGAAGGTATGACCACTCTGACATGTTACCAAGGTAACCCCATTACCACCACACAGGAAGGTGGAATGTAAATATAAGGTATGACCACTATGACATGTTACCAAGGTAACCCCATTACCACCAGAAAGGAAGGTATGACCACTCTGACATGTTACCAATGTAACCCCATTACCACCAGACAGGAAGGTATGACCACTCTGACATGTTACCAAGGTAACCCCATTACCACCACACAGGAAGGTATGACCACTCTGACATGTTACCAAGGTAACCCCATTACCAACACACAGGAAGGTATGACCACTCTGACATGTTACGAAGGTAACACCATTACCACCAGACAGGAAGGTATGACCACTCTGACATGTTACCAAGGTAACCCCATTACCACCAGACAGGAAGGTATGACCACTCTGACATGTTACCAATGTAACCCCATTACCACCAGACAGGAAGGTATGACCACTCTGACATGTTACCAAGGTAACCCCATTACCACCAGACAGGAAGGTATGAACACTCTGACATGTTACCAAGGTAACCCAATTACCACCAGACAGGAAGGTATGATCACTCTGACATGTTACCAAGGTAACCCCATTACCACCAGACAGGAAGGTATGACCACTCTGACATGTTGCCAAGGTAACCCCATTACCACCACACAGGAAGGTATGACCACTCTGACATGTTACCAAGGTAACCCCATTACCACCAGACAGGAAGGTATGACCACTCTGACATGTTGCCAAGGTAACCCCATTACCACCACACAGGAAGGCATGACCACTCTGACATGTTACCAATGTAACCCCATTACCACTAGAGAGGAAGGTATGACCACTCTGACATGTTGCCAAGGTAACCCCATTACCACCAGACAGGAAGGTATGACCACTCTGACATGTTACCAAGGTAACCCCATTACCACCAGACAGGAAGGTATGACCACTCTGACATGTTACCAAGGTAACCCCATTACCACCACACAGGAAGGCATGACCACTCTGACATGTTACCAAGGTAACCCCTTTACCACTAGAGAGGAAGGTATGACCACTCTGACATGTTACCAAGGTAACCCCATTACCACCAGACAGGAAGGTATGACCACTCTGACATGTTACCAAGGTAACCCCATTACCACCAGACAGGAAGGTATGACCACTCTGACATGTTACCAAGGTAACCCCATTACCACCACACAGGAAGGTGGAATGTAAATGTAAGGTATGACCACTATGACATGTTACCAAGGTAACCCCATTACCACCAGAAAGGAAGGTATGACCACTTGACATGTTACCAATGTAACCCCATTACCACCAGACAGGAAGGTATGACCACTATGACATGTTACCAAGGTAACCCCTTTATCACTAGACAGGAAGGTATGACCACTCTGACATGTTACCAAGGTAACCCCTTTACCAGTAGACAGGAAGTTATGACCACTCTGACATGTTACCAAGGTAACCCCTTTACCACTAGACAGGAAGGTATGACCACTCTGACATGTTACCAAGGTAACCCCATTACCACCACACAGGAAGGTATGACCACTCTGACATGTTACGAAGGTAACACCATTACCACCAGACAGGAAGGTATGACCACTCTGACATGTTACCAAGGTAACCCCATTACCACCAGACAGGAAGGTATGACCACTCTGACATGTTACCAATGTAACCCCATTACCACCAGACAGGAAGGTATGACCACTCTGACATGTTACCAAGGTAACCCCATTACCACCAGACAGGAAGGTATGAACACTCTGACATGTTACCAAGGTAACCCAATTACCACCAGACAGGAAGGTATGATCACTCTGACATGTTACCAAGGTAACCCCATTACCACCAGACAGGAAGGTATGACCACTCTGACATGTTGCCAAGGTAACCCCATTACCACCACACAGGAAGGTATGACCACT
Organism: Coregonus clupeaformis; assembly: GCF_020615455.1. NCBI lineage: Eukaryota > Metazoa > Chordata > Actinopteri > Salmoniformes > Salmonidae > Coregonus > Coregonus clupeaformis. Next base: position 3,635 of record NW_025538162.1, on the reverse strand, counting down.
CTGACATGTTACCAAGGTAACCCCATTACCACCAGACAGGAAGGTATGACCACTCTGACATGTTACCAAGGTAACCCCATTACCACCACACAGGAAGGCATGACCACTCTGACATGTTACCAATGTAACCCCTTTACCACTAGAGAGGAAGGTATGACCACTCTGACATGTTACCAAGGTAACCCCATTACCACCAGACAGGAAGGTATGACCACTCTGACATGTTACCAAGGTAACCCCATTACCACCAGACAGGAAGGTATGACCACTCTGACATGTTACCAAGGTAACCCCATTACCACCACACAGGAAGGTGGAATGTAAATGTAAGGTATGACCACTATGACATGTTACCAAGGTAACCCCATTACCACCAGAAAGGAAGGTATGACCACTCTGACATGTTACCAATGTAACCCCATTACCACCAGACAGGAAGGTATGACCACTATGACATGTTACCAAGGTAACCCCTTTATCACTAGACAGGAAGGTATGACCACTCTGACATGTTACCAAGGTAACCCCTTTACCAGTAGACAGGAAGTTATGACCACTCTGACATGTTACCAAGGTAACCCCTTTACCACTAGACAGGAAGGTATGAACACTCTGACATGTTACCAAGGTAACCCAATTACCACCAGACAGGAAGGTATGACTTCTCTGACATGTTGCCAAGGTAACCCCATTACCACCACACAGGAAGGTATGATCACTCTGACATGTTACCAAGGTAACCCCATTACCACCAGACAGGAAGGTATGACAACTCTGACATGTTGCCAAGGTAACCCCATTACCACCACACAGGAAGGTATGACCACTCTGACATGTTACCAAGGTAACCCCATTACCACCAGACAGGAAGGTATGACCACTCTGACATGTTACCAAGGTAACCCCATTACCACCACACAGGAAGGCATGACCACTCTGACATGTTACCAAGGTAACCCCTTTACCACTAGAGAGGAAGGTATGACCACTCTGACATGTTACCAAGGTAACCCCATTACCACCAGACAGGAAGGTATGACCACTCTGACATGTTACCAAGGTAACCCCATTACCACCAGACAGGAAGGTATGACCACTCTGACATGTTACCAAGGTAACCCCATTACCACCACACAGGAAGGTGGAATGTAAATGTAAGGTATGACCACTATGACATGTTACCAAGGTAACCCCATTACCACCAGAAAGGAAGGTATGACCACTTGACATGTTACCAATGTAACCCCATTACCACCAGACAGGAAGGTATGACCACTATGACATGTTACCAAGGTAACCCCTTTATCACTAGACAGGAAGGTATGACCACTCTGACATGTTACCAAGGTAACCCCTTTACCAGTAGACAGGAAGTTATGACCACTCTGACATGTTACCAAGGTAACCCCTTTACCACTAGACAGGAAGGTATGACCACTCTGACATGTTACCAAGGTAACCCCTTTACCACTAGACAGGAAGTTATGACCACTCTGACATGTTACCAAGGTAACCCCATTACCACCAGACAGGAAGGTATGACCACTCTGACATGTTACCAAGGTAACACCATTACCACCAGACAGGAAGGTATGACTACTCTGACATGTTACCAAGGTAACCCCATTACCACCACACAGGAAGGTATAACAACTCTGACATGTTACCAAGGTAACCCCATTACCACCACACAGGAAGGTATGACCACTCTGACATGTTACCAAGGTAACCCCATTACCACCAGACAGGAAGGTATGACCACTCTGACATGTTACCAAGGTAACCCCATTACCACCACACAGGAAGGCATGACCACTCTGACATGTTACCAAGGTAACCCCATTACCACCAGACAGGAAGGTATGACCACTCTGACATGTTAACAAGGTAACCCCATTACCACCAGACAGGAAGGTATGACCACTATGACATGTTACCAAGGTAACCCCTTTACCACTAGACAGGAAGGTATGACCACTCTGACATGTTACCAAGGTAACCCCTTTACCACTAAACAGGAAGTTATGACCACTCTGACATGTTACCAAGGTAACCCCTTTACCACTAGACAGGAAGGTATGACCACTCTGACATGTTACCGAGGTAACCCCTTTACCACTAGACAGGAAGTTATGACCACTCTGACATGTTACCAAGGTAACCCCATTACCACCAGAGGGGAAGGTATTACCACTCTGACATGTTACCAAGGTAACCCCATTACCACCAGACAGGAAGGTATGACCACTCTGACATGTTACCAAGGTAACCCCATTACCACCAGACAGGAAGGTATGACCACTCTGACATGTTACCAAGGTAACCCCATTACCACCACACAGGAAGGTATAACCACTCTGACATGTTACCAAGGTAACCCCATTACCACCAGACAGGAAGGTATGACCACTCTGACATGTTACCAAGGTAACCCCATTACCACCAGACAGGAAGGTATGACCACTCTGACATGTTACCAAGGTAACCCCATTACCACCAGACAGGAAGGTATGACCACTCTGACATGTTACCAAGGTAACCCCATTACCACCAGACAGGAAGGTATGACCACTCTGACATGTCACCAAGGTAACCCCATTACCACCACACAGGAAGGTATGACCACTCTGACATGTTACCAAGGTAACCCCATTACCACCACACAGGAAGTTATGACCACTCTGACATGTTACCAAGGTAACCCCATTTCCACCAGACAGGAAGGTATGACCACTCTAACATGTTACCAAAGTAACCCCATTACCACAAGACAGGAAGGTATGACCACTCTGACATGTTACCAAGGTAACCCCATTACCACCACACAGGAAGGCATGACCACTCTGACATGTTCCCAAGGTAACCCCATTACCACCAGACAGGAAGGTATGACCACTCTGACATGTTACCAAGGTAACCCCATTACCACCAGACAGGAAGGTATGACCACTCTGACATGTTACCAAGGTAACCCCATTACCACCAGACAGGAAGGTATGACCACTCTGACATGTTACCAAGGTAACCCCATTACCACCAGACAGGAAGGTATGACCACTCTGACATGTTACCAAGGTAACCCCATTACCACCAAACAGGAAGGTATGACCACTCTGACATGTTACCAAGGTAACTCCATTACCACCACACAGGAAGGTATGACCACTCTGACATGTTACCAAGGTAACCCCATTACCACCAAACAGGAAGGTATGACCACTCTGACATGTTACCAAGGTAACCCCATTACCACCAGACAACATGCTGATAGGTACAGTATCTGTATTGGCTGGGAATGACAATGAAAGAATGAAGGGGCACATTGTTATATTATCAGAACACTGCTTCTATAATATTATGTAAAGGGTTGTTTATTCTACATGGACCTGTTACTAGAATTGAATGTTATCAAAACATTTAGTTTAGAATATCTACATAAATTCAGCAATTGCAATCTACTGATCTACTGACCTATTCAATGCTTCCTCCGGCATCTCACCATACATCTGCCTGTAGTTATTGAACTCAACCTACAGAAGGTTTGTTTGTTGTGATTGGGTGGGGGGAAACAGCTGCTGGCAAGGTTCTGACAGATGGGTGTGTCTTGGTGGTGGCAAGGACACACCCAAGAAACA
>NW_025538161.1:0-22451 GCF_020615455.1 Coregonus clupeaformis | reverse complement strand
ATGACCACCATTCGCCTGACCTGGGACATCGCCAACTTCTCCTCCTGGCGCTGCTTGGTCCTCTGGGGGTGGACTTTCTGTCACGATCGGCACGGAGGAGACGGACTAAGGCGCAGCGGATAAGCGACATTTTTAGTTGGGTACACAAACACACCTAACAAAACAACAAAACGAATTCATACGTGAAGTCCTGAGGTTAAATACAACACAAACCTATACTGATCAAGATCCCATAACCTAACTGGTGCCAACAGGTTGCTTCTCAGATGGTCCTCAATCAGAGACAACGAGCTACAGCTGTCTCTGATTGGGAACCACCCTGGCCAACATAGATCACCAGATCTAGAACCAAAACATAGAAAAACTAAACAAATGAAAATCCACACCCTGGCTCAACATTTAAGAGTCCCCAGAGCCAGGGCGTGACACTAGCAAATCACTATCACCCTAACACTGACCCTGACCTCAACAGGAGAGGGCACCACCTACTATGCGGTTGCGGTGGTGAAGAAGACAAACCCTAGCATTAACATCAATATGCTGAAAGGCAGAAAGACGTGTCACACAGGGAAGGGCCGATCACTGCTGAACATGCCTCTGGGATACCCCAATTGACCAGGGCAAGATGTTTCCAAGGGCTGTGACATCCCCACAGGGTAGAACGCACGCAAACACACACACACACCCACTCCCCCACACTGTAGGTAAGTTCTGGAAACCAAACACTAAACTGTGTGTGGTGTGTTTCCTCCAAGGGGTGGCTAGATTTCTTCAATGCCAGCTGTATCCCTGGGTCACAGGGGGACCCGCTCCCTTTGCCAGCTGTGTAAAGGCAACGGAGCTGGACAGTTCATATGTAATAAGACTGAAAATGAGATACTACGCTTACAACGGTGCCTTCAGGTAAAGTAACCCTCTCATGCTGATACTGTGCAGCTCACGACTATAGCCTCTCAGCAGTTAACCCCACAGAATATGATTTCTATGTCTTAACCACACTATACTGGGTGCTTCCTCTCCTGTCTATCTTTCTGTCTTTCTTTTCTCCCTTTGTCTCTTTTTCTCTTGTGTTCTCTCTCTCTGAGACAGATGCTTGGCTGGAAGATGCAGGGGATGTGGCCTTCGTGAAGCACACTACAGTGGTGTGATAGGAACATGACGGTAGGCTGAGCTCTTCTCTATCCTCCCAAACCCTCCTTCCCTCTGCCCTCCACCTCCTCTGCCCCCCTGTTGGTGTATAACACAACCTGTGTCTGTTTTTTCCTGCTGTGTTCGACTACGAGCTGTTGTGTAGAGACGGGACCAGGCCCCAGTGAGAAAACACCACCGTGCCACCTGGTCAGGTGACAGCCAGGGGCATCGTGGTCAAATTCGACATCAGGTATATTGTTGGGTCTACTACATGCTGACCGAGGGACTGGTGGGTATTCTTCATTACTTCTATTTTTTTGTCAGATGTATTTTTTGTTCTGTGTTGTGTGTTATATATAGTATGGTCTGGCTATGTTTCTCGCTATGGCAAAGACACTCTTGAGACGTAGTCAAAGTGTACCGGGTCTTGTTGTCTAGATAACCCTGGTTTAATACTGGTTGTGTTTTTTTAATCAGAAGAAGTCAGGTTTCCCCATCTTTCAGCCGGGCGCAGTTCAAGTATAATTTGCTGTCTCAGTGATTCGTCCACAAAGTTCCTGGCGGTGAGTCTGATGATCCTAAGGTGTGGTTGGGGCCCCATCTACCACAGCACTCTCAAAATCATGGACTGCATCCCAAAGGGTGAGACGTACCTCCCACCTCCTCTCTCTCTCTCTTTTTATCTCTCTGCCACCCTCTCTGCCTCCATCTCTCTCTTCTCTCTCTCTCACTCTCTTTCTTTCTCACTGTGCATGTTTGTTTGTATTAAACGGACTATGGTCCTTTCTGTGTGTGTGTGTGCAAAGATGCCCCAAGTTCCTGCGTTTGGTGTGTGTGTTGTCCAGCGGTGAGCAGCAGAAGTGTGCAGACATGTCCGAGGCCTTTCAGTGCCAAGTCTCTGCTTCCCAGTATCCACAGTGTGTGATGGGATCGTCAGTGGAAACCGCATGAAGAAATTCCAGGTAAAACAGACACTACATTTACGTTTTACTTTTATTTAAAGGGACACTTCAACACTTTTTAACCACATATTCATTATCTCCAACACCATACCAGCCTCTTCATGTGAAAACAGTGTTTTTTTATCTGATGAGATAACTAATGAATTGAACTCTTATGTATGTGGAATAGTTCCAAAGTACAAACCCAACCCATCTGTCACTTCAGGCCGGCTCAATCAGACTCTAAAGTATTAGAAAGAAAACAAATACTATGTGAACCCAAGTTTGGTAGACTTCACAGGGCTCTTTCTACATGGGCTGTTGAAAGAGACTAGGTGTAGGAAACTTATATCTCTGATATCCTTCCCTTTTGTGTGTGTTTGTAGAATAGCAGCGATACGTCACCCTGGATGGAGGTTGCATCACACAGAAAGACCTATGGGTTGGTGCCTGCTGCTGTGGAGAGCCACACAGGTAGACCTCTACCACCAATTCAACCAAGCAGAAACGTGACATGTCCTCAATACTACGTTTTGCTTTAAAACAGCAGTCAGCAGCAAACAATAACAAGTGCAGCCCTCCCACCCTCTGGTTCGGTAAAAAGCTGAGGGGTGGGGGCTGGAGAAATGTAATCACCTTTAAATTCATAGACAGAGCTATGGATGCAAGGACTGGACTATCCATGATATCAACATGATAGTTTAACCATGTTTTGAGGCTGTATAGTGTTTGTTTGTATAAACCCAACCCGTAACATTGCAAAAAAATCAGAAATTTTCTGTCCAAAATGATGCAGAAAAAATTAATCCATGCATTTGTTACTTCTAGGTTAGACTACTGCAATGCCTCTACTTTCCGGTTAATTCGGATAAAGCACTAAATAAACTTCAGTTAGTGCTAAATACGGGCTACAGAATCCTGACTAGAACCAAGAAATTTGATCATATTACTCCAGTGCTAGCTTCCTCACACTGGCTTCCTGTTAAGGCAAGGGCTGATTTCAAGGTTTTACTGTTAACTCATAAAGCGTTACATGGGCTTGCTCCTACCCTATCTTTCCGAAGTTGGTCCTGCCGTACATACCAGTACTCCACGCCAACGGTCACAAGACGCAGGCCTCCTAATTGTCCCTAGAATTTCTAAGAACAGCGGGAGGCAGGCTTTCCTATAGATCTCCATTTTTATGGAACAGTTTCCATCACTCATGAGAGACGAGACTCGGCCCCCAACGGAGTCTTTACTGAAGACTTATCTCTTCAGTATAATATATGATTGGAGTGTAGTCTGGCCCAGGAGTGAAGGGGTGAACGAAAGGCTCTGGAGCAACGAACAGCCCTTGCTGTCTCTGCCAGGCCGGTTCCCCTCTCTCCACTGGGGTTCTCTGCCTCTAACCCTGTTACAGGGGCTGAGTCACTGGCTTGCTGGTGCTCTTTCATGCCGTCCCTAGGAGGGGCCCGTCACTTAGTGGGTTGAGTTACTGACGTGATCTTCCTGTCTGGGTTGGCGCCCCCTTGGTTTGTGCTGTGGTGGAGACCTCTGTGGGCTATACTCGGCCTTGTCTCAGGATTGTAAGTTGGTGGTTGAGGATATCCCTCCTAGTGGTGCGGGGGCTGTGCTTTGGCAGAGTGGGTGGGGTTATATCCTTCCTGTTTGGCCCTGTCCGGGTTTCTTCGGATGGGGCCACAGTGTCTCTCCGGACCGCTCCTGTCTCAGCCTCCAGTATTTATGCCAAGTAGTTTATGTGTCGGGGGCTGGGGTTAGTTGGTTATACCTGAGTATACCCAGTGTCTTATCAGTGTCCTGTGTGAATTTAAGTATGCTCTCTAATTCTCTCGTTTCTCTCTTTTCTCTCTGAGAACCTGAGCCCATAGGACCATACGTCAGACTACCGGACATGCTGACACCTTGCTGTCCAAAGTCCGCCTGGCCTTGCTGCTATTCCAGTTTCAACTGTTTCTGCCTGCGGTTCACGAAACCCCTACCTGTCCCAGACCTGCTGTTTTCAACTCTTAATGATGGCTATGAAAAAGCCAACTGAGACCTGGAGCCCTAGGACCATACATGGTCGGGACTACCGCCGTGGTGACTCCTGCTGTCCCCAGTCCGCCTGGCCTTGCTGCTGTTCCAGTTTCAACTCTGTTCTGCCTGCGGTTATGGAACCCCTACCTGTCCCAGACCTGCTGTTTTCAACTCTTAATGATCGGCTATGTGAAAAAGCCAACTGAGATTTATTCCTGATTATTATTTAACCGGATGCGTTTGTCACTTATGAACATTTTGGAACATCTTGGCATGGTTCTGTTATAATCTCCACCCGGCACAGCCAGAAAGAGGACTGGCCACCCTCATAGCCTGGTTCCTCTCTAGGTTTCTTCTAGGTTTTGGCCTTTCTAGGAGTTTTTCCTAGCCACCGTGCTTCCACCTGCATTAGCTGTTTGGGGTTTTAGGCTGGGTTTCTGTGGCCAGCACTTCGAGATATTAGCTGATGTACGAAGGGCTTATATAAAATAAAATTGATTGATTGATTGATTGTTTGTATTTTCTTTGTTTACAAAACATTGGAGTAAAACACTTATATTTTGGGTTCTGATGGGGTACGACAGTTGAACTTGGCATTTATAAGTTATATTCTTCCAAGAATCAATGGTATATATCCCATTCCAGTTATAGGTCCAAAAATGGATTAGCAACGGCTGATTGCCCCTTTAAAGGCTCAAATGCAGCATTTTTTGTATCAATATCAAATTATTTCTGGGTAACATTTAAGTACCTCACTGTAATAGTTTTCCATTAAAATGTGCAAAAACAGCTTTTTAGCAAACTTTCTCAAGCAAGAATTTTGCTAGGACTGTCTGGGAGTGGTCTGAGTGGGGAGGGGAAAACTGAAAACTAGCTGTTATTGGCAGAGAGGTTTGGAACTGTCTTTGTTATTGGTCTATAACCAATTTACATGCAAGGTGATTGTCACGAGTTGCTAGCGAACCCAGAAGTAGACCAGGACAGGTAAGTTGAAACGAAGGTGAGTGTTTATTACAAATTCAAGATATGCTGAATCCAGGGAACAGAGCGAGCGGCGTTGGATTAGTTGTTGGGGGTGCAGTGGTTGATCCCATCCTGGAGTCGGCAGCCGCCGACCACCAGGCAGAGGTTGGATGAAGGTTCCGGATCGGGTGACTGCAGATGAACAAAAACGGGGGTAAGTAAAGCAACAAACCAACAAGGTGCAAAAACAACAAAACTAACGCTAGGCTCTAAGACTGATACTCTGGTAAACCTACAATTAAGCAGGCTAACGATCCGGCAGGGGAATGGATGTTAGGCCAGAGCCTAAGAAGGGTGATGATCAGGACCAGGTGGTGCAGATTGCTGATGGGATGCAGGTAAGCGGAAATCAAGAGAGCTCCCTCGAGAGGCGTTCCCGAACCCTCGAAACTGGAGATCACGAACAGAAAAACTAGTCACCAGACAGGACCCGACTCAGACTGCCGGGATCGTTACAGTACCCTCCGACGACGCCACCGGGCGGACTCCCCGGAGCGCGCCAGGATGGAGGCGTGCGAAGTCACTGGTCAGCATCTAGGACCTGTCGCCGCGGAATCCAACTCCTCTCTTCGGACCATACCCCTCCCAGTCCAAGAGATGACAAACCCCGGCCCCGCCGTCTGGAATCCAGGATGCGACGCACCGTGTAGGCAGGACCACCTCCGATCATCCGAGGAGGAGGAGGAGGAGGCGGAGGAGGCAACAGAGGACTGAGGAAAAACAGGCTTGAGGCAGGAGACATGAAAGGTGGGATGGTTTTTCTGAGCGTCCTCGGGAGTTTGAGGCTCGAACTGCCACCGGATTGATCACTTCTCCACCACAAAATCGGACCAATGAACTTCGGTAACAACCCTAGACTCAGTCCGTAACGGAAGATCCCGTGTGGCCAACCAGACCCCATTCTCCGATGGAATAGGTGGGAGCGGGGATCCCGACGATTCGCCTGGAGCTGATACGGTCCGGAAACTCTAAGGAGTGCCTTTCTGGCCCGATCCAGGTCCGGTGGCAACGACGAATGGGGCCTGAACAGAAGGCACTGAGAGCTCCTTCTCCTGAGAGAAGGGAACAGGTGGAGTTGGTAGCCATACAGGCACTGGAAGTGGGAGACATCCCAGTGGCAGATGTAGGGGAGAGTATTGTGGGCATACTCAACCCAAGGCAACTGAGAGACCCAGGAGGTGGGGTTGGAAGAGACCAGCACAGCTAGCGTGGATTCCATCTTCTGGTTGGCTCTCTCCCGCCTGACTTTCATTGGATTGGGGTGAAAACCAGATGTGAGACTGACTGGGAGCTCCAAGCCTGGCCAAACAGAAGGACTTCCAGACAGCAAGAGGTAAACTGAGGGCCACTGGTCGGAAACGATATCACTGGGCAAACCGTGGACCCTGAAAACCTCCCTAACCAGGATCTCGGACGTCTCCGAGGCAGAGAGGGAAGCTTGGCAATTGGCACAAAGTGGGCGAACTTGCTGGAATCTGTCCACGATAGTCAGAACGACCGTGTTCCCCTCAAGCGGGCAACCCAGTGACGAAGTCCAGGGCGATGCGACCAGTGGCGGGTCTGGAATAGGAAGGGTGAAGTAGTCCAGAGCTGGGCCGATTGGTACTCTTATTCCTGCGCACACACTGGACAGGCAGCAACAAAACCCCCGAGTATCTCGGCCAGCAGGCCACCAAAAACGTCTCGAAGAAACGCCATTGTCCGAGAGCCACGCCAGCTGACAAGCCATCTTGCTGGCGATGGGACCATTTGAGGACAGCCCAGGACGAACCCGACTCAGGCACAAACAACCGACCGGGTGGACCGTTACGGGACCGGGCTGAGTCCGAAGGGCCGCCAGCACCTCCTCCTCAATCTTCCACTAACTGCTCCCACGACGCAGTTCGGGGAAGAAGAATTGTCTCCAGTCTTGGACCCATCTCCTCCGTCTTGGAGAACATCGGGGACAAGGCGTCCTTGCCGTTCTAGATCCAGGTCGAACGTCACAGGGAAAACTTGAATCGACCGAAAAACAACGCCCACCTGGCCTGACGGGGAGTTGAGACGTTAGCTTGATTGCACGTAAGCAAGATTCTTGTGGTCAGTCCAGACAATCGGTTGTCCGCCGTCCAACCAGTGGCGCCACTCCTCCAAGGCAAGTTTCACCGCGAGCTCCCGGTTACCCACATCGTAATTCCTCTCCGCAGGCGAAAGGCGACGAGAGTAGTAGGGCGCAGGGATGGAGTTTACTGTCCGTGGAGCATCGCTGCGACAGGATGGCGCCAACTCCCCACATCAGACGCGTCCACTTCAACGACGAACTGACGGGCCGTGTCCGGTTGAGAGAGAATCGGTGCGTTAGTAGAATCGCCTCTTCAAATCCAGAAACGCTCGATCCGCCTCCGGATTCCACCCGAAGGTCCTGATACTGGAAGTCAAGGCAGTTAACGGAGTGGCCACACCGGGCTGTAATCCCGGATGAATCTGCGGTAGAAATTCTGGCAAACCCCAAAAATCTCTGGAGCTGCAATCTCTCGTACCGGGCTGGGCCCCATTCCAGAACCGCTCCTAACCTTCTCCTGGTCCATCCAATCTCTCCTGGAGATGATGTACCCGAGAAAGGATGTCGTGTGGGCGTGAAACTCGCACTTCCTCGGCCTTCACGAACAGGCGATTCTCCAACAATCGCTGCAGAACCTGCCGGACATGCTGGACGTGGTCGGAAGGTTCCTTCGAGAAAGATCAGAATGTCATCCAGGTAAACAAACACAAAGAGACCGATCATATCTCCCAGGACGTCGTTCACCATACTCTGGAATACCGCTGAGCATTGGTCAGTCCAAACGGCATCACCTGATACTCGAAGTGACCCATCGGTGTATTGAAACCCGGCAACCACTGCGTCCCCCTCTCTGATCCGGACTCATGTGATACGCATTGCGTAGGTCTAGCTTGGTGAACACCGTAGCACCCTGTAAGGAGTTCGAAGGCAGAACTCATCAAGGGCAGGGGATACTTGTTCTTGACCGTGATGTCATTCAACCCCGATAATCAATACACGGTCGAAGAGAGCCATCCTTCTTACCCACAAAGAAGAATCCTTATCCCCCAGGGGTGATGACGAGGACGAACGAGACCAGCAGCTAGGGACTCCTTGATGTAGGTCCCAAAGCCTCACGTTCAGGTCGTGGAGATACGACAACCTTCCCTTGGGGTAGACAGCTCCAGGGAACAGGTTGATGGCACAATCATATGGTCGGGTGGGGAGGGAGTGACAGAGCCTTCTGCTTGCACGAACACTTCCCCCAAATCGTGATATGTCTCGGGAACCAGGGACAAATCTGGGGGTTTAGCCTCAATCACCTGACTGGGAACCGAATGGAGGGCAGGCAGTCTTGAGACAGTTAGCATGACAATCAAGGCTCCAACTCGTTACTCTTGCTCCGTCACCCAAGAACGTGGGATTGTGTTCCTTCAGCCAGGGGTATCCAAGGACCAGAGGAACATGGGAAGACGGCAGAATGAAGAATGAAATCATCTCAGAATGATTCCCCGACAACCGCATCTTAACCGGTTCAGTCCTCATCGTGATACGTGCCAGACTACTGCCGTTCAGAGTGGTAGCTTCAATGGCTTCCGGCCTTAATTGCTCCTTGGGAAAGCCCCAGCTGTTCCACCAACTCGGCATCTAGAAAGCTTCCATCGGCACCTGAATCGATAAAAGCGTTAATCGCTAAGCTCTGATTCCTGTTCATAAGGGTAGCCGGGAAACGGGGTCTGACAGAGGTATCGAGAGGTTCGAAACTGGCTCACCGTAAAAAGTCCTCCCAACTTTAGCGAGCCACGCAGTTTGGACGAACCCGACTGGAACCTGAGAAGCTGGATCGGTTGGACGGAACCCATTGCTTCTCCCTCCTTCGCTCTCGGACTCGATTATCCACCCGAATAGACAAGGCTACCAAGCTGTCCAGGTCACTAGGCTCCGGATAGGAGAGATCAACTCATCCTGAGCTGCTCCGACAGACCCTGGTAAAAGGCCGCTTGCAGAGCTGCCTCCCTCATTCCACCCACTCTCCACAGCCAAAGTCTTGAACTCGATCACGAAGTCGGCCACGCTGCGAGGTTCCTTGGCGAAGCGAAAACAGGCGCCTAGCTGCGTCCCTCCCTCGGACGGAATGGTCGAAGAGCTTCCTCATCTCGGCCGTGAACCCTGGTATGAAGCCATGCAGGGATCCTGCTTCGTCCCAAACGGCTGAAGCCCACTCCAGCGCTCGACCACGCAGCAACTCAATCACAAAGGCTATCCTAGCCTTGTCTGTGGCATAAGAGTAGGGCTGTAGATCGAACACTAATCCACACTGCATAAGGAAGGAACGGCATCTTCCCAGCTCCCCCTCACACCTTTATCCGAGCGTCGGAACCTTGGGCTCACGGGAAGGACACAGCTTCAGAAGCGGCAGGCGAGATGGGTGAAACCGGTAGTGGATCCTCCACCGATCACTGCGTTGGTTCTGGACCTCCGTCAGACCGGTAGAAAGGTTCCGAACTGACAACGCGATCTCCTGTAGTACCGTGCTATGATGGCCCAACATCTTCTCCTGCTGGGTAATGGCATGGGCGAACAGAGTCCAGGTCCGCTGGGTTCATTACTGGCCGGATCGTTCTGTCACGAGTTGCTAATGCCAGAACCCAGAAGCAGACCAGGACAAGGTAAGTTGAAACGAAGGTGAGTGTTTATTACAAATTCAAGAGTGATGCTGAATAATCCAGGGAACAGAGCGGGCGGCGTTGATTAGTTGTTGGGGGTGCAGTGGTTGATCCCATCCTGGGTCGCAGCCGCCCACCACCAGGCAGAGGTTGGATGAGTTCCGGACGGGTGACTGCAGATGGAACAAAACGGGGTAAGTAAGCAACAAACCAACAAGGTGCAAAAACAACAAAACTAACGCTAGGCTCTAAGACTGATACTCCGCGTAAACCTACTGTTCATGGCTAACGATCCGCAGGGAATGGATGTTAGGCCAGAGCCTAAGAAGGGTGATGATCAGGACCAGGTGTGCAGATTGCTGATGGGATGCAGGTGCGGAAATCAAGAGAGCTCCCCGGAGCGTTCCCGAACCCTGGGGAAACTGGAGATCACGAACAGAAAAAACTAGTCACCAGACAGGACCCGACTCAGACTGCGGGGATCGTTACAGTGATGTCACTATGGAAAGTCGAAACTCCCGCCCCTTGCAAACCTGCTGATTAGAAGGTCCTGTGTAGACTGTATTTTCAACCAGCAATTATTAGGAAATAATACTGATCAGCATTTTTCACACTTTTACACTATTAGTTTCATCAACTGTTGTACAATATGATATAAAACACACTTCTGCTGCTCACCGCTGGAAAAAACACACCAACGCAGGAACTGGGCCTTTAAGTTCCCTTCCACACATATGAGGTTTGATCATGTGATGATTTGCTGCAAATCAAATTGCCTTTTTAAGGACAATAACTAAACACACACAATAAACCCTCTTCCTCTTTTCCTCTTCCCCTCCTCCTCCTACCCTCTTCCCTTCTTCTCCTGCTCCTCCTCTCTCATAGGGGACAGTGATGGCAGTATTTACTATGCCGTGGCGGTAGTGAAGAAGTCCAACCGCGATATCACGCAAGCTGGAGGACCTGAGGGGCTGAGCTCCTGTCACACTGGCTATGGCCGTACACCGCCAGCTGGAACATCCCCATAGGCCTGCTCATAGAGAAAGGCCTCTTCAAACCCGCACAGTGCCAGATACCACAGGGTAGGTCATAAACCAGGGTGTGTGTGTCTATGTGTGTGTGTGTGCATGGAAGCGTGTGTGTTCATCTTACTTTTCCTACTGTCTGTCTAACCCTCTCTGTCTCCTTCTGTCCACCTCACCTGGAGTTTTCTTTAAGAACAGCTGTGTCCCTGGGTGCCTAATCTGCCTGGTTTCCCTGACAACCTGTGTGGCCTATGTTTGGGGACAGCAGCGGGCAGAACAAGTGTGAGAAAGGCAAGGACCTGTTTGACGGATATGATGGAGCTTTCAGGTACAGTACATCTCACAACTTAATGGCACACTTAAAGAGTTTGGCTCAGACATAGATTTAGACACTAGAGATTTAGAGTTGTTATAACAAGGCACCAAAATGTGCCAAGACAATTCCATTGCAGTTATAACACCAATTACAGTGTTATATTCAATGAGTGTATGCCAAACTATGTACATGTTTATTGGCTCTGGTTTGGTGCAATGGTGGATAGGGAACATACTAGGGATAGATAAGCGTCATTGACTTTCATACAATGTTTGTTCATTTGAATCAGGTGTTTGGCCAAGGAGATGGAGAGGTAGCCTTCATCAAACACACCACTGTCTTCCAGAACACTGATGGTAAGTGTGTGTGTGTGTGTGTGTGTGTGTGTGTGTGTGTGTGTGTGTGTGTGTGTGTGTGTGTGTGTGTGTGTGTGTGTGTGTGTTCAGAGTTATTATAAACTAAAACTGAAACTAAAACGAAAACTAATCATGAAAAAAACGATTTAGTAAACTGGGAAATAAATCATTAATAAATCCGTTTGAAAAACTAAAACTATACTGAAACTATTATCTTTGACTCCAAAACTAACTACACTAAAATGAAAACCATCATGAATAATGTTCAGTTTTAGTTTTTTGGGGGCAGAATTCTGATGGGGGTTTTCCAGCTTTTTTTCTAATGGGGTTTTCAAGCTTCTGAATTTGGCGGGTCACATTGAGATTTAATTTATAATTTAAAGGTAGACTCAGTGAAATGTTGTTGCCACGAGCAGCACCGCAGATATTGGGTGCGTTTGAGTGGTAAAGCTAAAGCATCCGACTGTAGACGAAAAGTCAAGGAGTAAAGTCAGGCTGGGTTGCATCTGCGACAGCCAAAAAGTCAGACACTATTGTTGTTTTCAAAAGCAAGGCTCAGATCAATATGACAGTGTTCCCATTGTTTATAAAAGGTTTTCTTTATAATGTTGAAATAAACATGTATCTAACCCCATATCTCTCAAACTGAAATCATAGTATAATATTATGTGTGTACACATTGTACAATTAATCAGTGTGAGAGAGACTAAAATATCACATTTATTTGCATACATCCACTGTACACATAAATCACAGTAAATTGGTTTCTGTTTCAATCATGTCTTTGGTCACGTTTCCGTCAAATAAAAATACCCTAATAATGCAGGCGATGGCTGCAGGATGAAGTCGGTGAGGAGCAACTACAGAAACTTGCAGTCGACTGCAGTTAAAACTTCATGGCCTTTGATCACATCCCATGTGCAAAGTTAATGTCGGCATGTACAGTGGCTTGCGAGTATTCACCCCTTGGCATTTTTCCCTATTTTGTTGCCTTACAACCTGGAATTCAAATGGATTTTTGGGGGTTTGTATCATTTGATTTACACAGCATGCCTACCACTTTGAAGATGCAAAATATTTTTTCTTGTGAAACAAACAAGAAATAAGACAAAAAAACTGAAAACTTGAGCATGCATAATTATTCCCCCCCAAAGTCAATACTTTGTAGAGCCACATTTTTGCAGCAATTACAGTTCTCTCTGCTACCGCAGACGGCAAAAGCGGTACCGGAGTGCCAAGTCTAGGTCCAAAAGACTTCTCAACAGCTTCTACCCCCAAGCCATAAGACTCCTGAACAGCTAATCATGGCTACCCAGACTATTTGCACGCCCCCCACCCCATCTTTTTACGCTGCTGCTACTCTGTTAATTATTTATGCATAGTCACTTTAACTCTACCCACATGTACATATTACTTCAACTACCTCAACTAGCGGTGCCCCGCACATTGACTCTGCAACCGGTACCCCCTGTATATAAGCCTCCCTACTGTTATTTTATTTTACTTCTGTTTTTTTCTCAACACTTTTTTGTTGTTGATTCTATTTTACTTTTTTATTAAAAAATAAATGCACTGTTGGTTAAGGGTTAGGGTTAGGGGTTAGATAAGATAATAAAATACAAACAAAAAAACATGTGATTTCTATTTATTTTTGTTCCATTATCTTTGAAATGCAAGAGAGAAAGGCCACAATATACTATTGCAGATTAGGCGTAATTTAGATTTTGGCCACTAGAAAGCAGAAGTGTGTGTGCAAAGTTTCAGCTTGATTCAGTGAAGCATGGCAATACTGGACTATCTTGTATCAGGTCTGCCCAAATGTGTCGGAATTGGTCAATTGACACATTTTCAAGTACACTAACTATAGAGAACATACAAAAATGAAATGGTAACACAAAAATGTAAGTTTACACACTCCCGGAATGTCATACATGATGATCATTAGCTTATACACTAATTTCACACATCTAGATGGCCGGGCGGGGTGGTGTGGAGCCAGAGACAGTAGGGGTTCAAACTGCTTAGAACCCAGTTCCCACATTTGAATATAAAAATGATTTCATCAAACAAAACTATGCTACATTTTATCTCTGGGACTCTCAGGATGACAAATCAGGAGCAAGATTACTGAATGTAAGTATATTATTTACCTTCAGAGGTAAATGTATCAATTCAGGTGCCGTGATAAGTTTTTTGTTGTTGTGCACTCTCCTCAAACAATTGCATGGTATTTTTCATTGTAATAGCTTCTGTAAATTGTACAGGGCAGTTATGAACAAGAATTTAAGCTTTCTGCCCATATAAGACATGTCTATGTCCTGGAAAGTTTGCTGTTAATTACAACAGTCATGCAAATCACATTGGCGCACGTTATGCTCAACCGTCTGGGACACGATCCCGTAGAGGTTAACAGAAGACAGGAATCCAATCGGGTCCAGTTGGTAAATCTATGTTAATTGCACATACCCGAGACCCGTGGCAATAATATCAGAGCCCGACCCAGATCCGAGACAGTCACCGGTCTGTTGGACCCGTGGGAGACCTCTACTTCACGCTAGCCACAACGTGACAGCTACGGGACCAAAAAAGGCAGAGAAGTTTAGCCTCACACTTCTACGCTCCTGAGCCCTATACACATACCTGGTTTGAGGAGTTAGCGAGGTAACTTTGGTCAACTCTGAGTTCAACTAGGATTACTGGTGCCACTAAAGTGGTTACACCTTTAAAGCCAAGTACCAACACATTTATACAGAACAAACCTGGTCCGGGGACAGGCTAACTCATGGCTAACTCCATTTATACTAAATGAAGTGTCTGAGCCACGAAGTTGAGGCCACAATGAAAGCAGATTTCCCCTCCTTCTCGCATCATCCTCCCGAGAAAGACGATAAAATATTTTATGAATAATTTGTTTTGTGTGTAAAAAATTGTCATGTTAAAATACCTATCACATTTAGTAATGACAGAATGCATTGGAAACTTGGACACACAATAAAACTTTTGTATGACTTCTCGAAATGAGTGGGGAAAAGGTGCCTAGCAGTAACCGGAAAGGTTGCTGGTTTGAATACCCGCGCTAACAAGGTGAAAAATCTGCTATTGTGTCCTTGAAGCAAGGCACTTAACACTAATTTGCTCTAGGGGTGCAGTGCACTTTACTAAGGCTGGCCCTGTAAAACAACACATTTCTACTTTGTTTTACTATGACTGACTCTGTAAAACAACACATTTCACTGCACCTATCCGTGTATGTGACAATAGAAAACATATATTTTTATAATTTTTTATTAACTACACGCAATAATAGTAAAGACTGCACTTCTAAAAGCCTATTTCACATCATAGCCAGCTGAAATTGAACGATAACTTTTCTTTCACATTTTGACTTTCACAAAAATGAAAAGTGTGGCACTGACTCTCCCATGGATTGATGTTGCAGCATTGTCTCAGTGAAGAGTTCAGCATTCGACTAGCCACGTGACATGCACACGCAGTTACAAGCCTGCTAGATTTAGCGGCGGGCGGACAAGCAATATCCACCGGCCGAATAATAAGAACGAAGCCTGAGCTGGAATGTGAAGCTAACTGAAGCTGGCTAGCTTTACGAAAACCCTCTGGAGTAGGGGCTCATATGATCCACATCACGGAAATTCAGCTTTACGGTGTAATTTAAATTTTAAAGAAATGTTCCCGCTTACCGAGACTGCATTTACGGTAAACGCTAAGCTTATGTCAGCAAAATCAGAAATTACTTTAAAAATTTATATATCGTAGAATCTGTAAATTGACATCCCAAAAAAAAACACAAAAACCAAACACACACAAATGGCTAACCTTCCACATATAGGCTTTTTGAGGCCCTAACACTAAAACTAAAACTGAAACTAAATAATTAAAAACGCCAAACAAAAATAACATGTTTTTATCAAACTTAAACATAAAAAAACTAGTAAACTGGATCTGAAAAAACTAACTGAAAATGAACTGTATTTCTAATGAAAATCTTAAAACTAATATATACAGTTGAAGTTGGAAGTTTACATACACCTTAGCCAAATACATTTAAACTCAGTTTTTCACAATTCCTGACATTTAATCCTAGTAAAAATTCCCTGTCTTAGGTCGCTAGATCACCACTTTTATTTTAAGAATGTGGAAATGTCTGAATAATAGTAGTGTTACGTGTGACATGTTTTTCTTTCTCCCCAATCTTCCTTTGTGGTGTCTGTGGCTCAGAGTGAGTTGATTCTGTTTGTGTGTTCTGGTTCATACAGGTGTGCTGGAGTTGCGGCGGACGATGGTGGGCGTGGCTTGGGTCCGGGAGTCCTGGCAGCTGTGGCTGATTGACTAGGAGTATAAACTGTTTGCCAAGCGCGAGCTCGAGAGGAAGAGGGGCTACTTTTTGTTTGGCTGAGGATTTGGTTATTTTAATGTATCTTTCTTTGATTAACCAGCCTGTCATCTTCCCAACCTACCTGGGTCCTGGAGAAGGAAAGGTAGTTCTGCCCATGGGTGTACATTCACACGTAGATAACCCAACGCTTTAGCACACTAGGTTAGCCGAATGGTGTCACCCTGTACTTGTGGTAACAGGTAGGAAAGTCATTAAGGGTTAGAGTGTGATAGGAAGCGATTAGGTGTGTAGGAGAGAAGGGACCTTTTGTTTGTTTTCATTACTTGGACTCCCGATCCCAAACATTCTCTTTTCTTACTCTTCTGGTTTGTTTGATTGGTTTTTGTTTTATTTACTGTTTTTTTATGGAGTAACTGTAAACTTCTGTTTAATTACTCTACTAAACGTCCCTGGGAGAGGCCTAACATTGAGTTCTGGGTTAAGCTGTGTCTGGTTATTTTAGTTCGTTACACCCCACTTTTCTTCCCCATCCATCTAGTTTACACTGTGTGACGCAGGCACGGGCATTTACGCTTCCTCTCAACGCATCACACCCTTAAGGGGAGAACGCAACAGAGAGAATTATTTATTTCAGCTTTATTTCTTTCATCACATTCAGTGGATCAGAAGTTTGCATACACTCAATTAGTATTTGGGAAGTGTAGTATCTTAAACAGTCTAGAAATGCTGATTGTTGCAGAAAGTGTGATAGAGGGAACTTGGCCCAAGATTTTGCTGATGTGGCAAAAATGGTGTACTCTACTGTGCTGGAAACATCTGGAAAGCATTACTAAATTCCCGGAAAAGAGGATATGTAATGGCCAGGGATTGGTTTTTTAGAATCACACCACAACACGTCATAAAGGATGTAAAACCATGTCTTGAACAATAGAATAAGGAGAATAGCTAATCAGATTGGTTCGGCTGCTTTCCAGACATCTGCAGGTGTTGGTCAAAATTCGATGCTGTAAACTCTTTGTTATAATAAACCTTGTGGAACAGAGTACAGTGTCGGCGGATCTTTTTATCATCACAAGCATGGACTAGCAAAAGTGTTTCTTTTTAGGCACTACATTAATGGCTGAGTCGCCAACCAAAGAAAGTTCAACTTACCTCATAAAGCTGCATAATTTTAGGACCACAAGGAGCGAAGCTATGAAGATAAAAACACAGACGCATTATCTGGATAAAGAATTTGAGATTGAGAAGAGTGTGCCACATGTGACCTTGTTGGTTTCTGAAGGCTAGAGAGCAGAAGCAAATAGGAGAAATGATGACAGAAGCAGAGAAAGCTGTTTTCATACCAAATGAAAGAGAATTTGGCGATTTGGAGGACTGAAGATCATCGATTCTCAAAATCTGATTTCGAGCCCAAGGACAAGGGAGGAGAGCCACAAGCTGTACGGATAACACACGAATCTATTTGAAGTGTGAAGATGGATTGTAGAATCTATGGAAGAAGAGAGATGTTGGAAAAAAAATTCAAGAATGTTTGAGATATCAAAGTAGTACTGATATTGGATTTGTGAAATCAGCCCGAATTGAGGTGAAAGTTGAGAGAGCCAGACCTCCTTGGAAGAATCAGTATCCATTGAAAGATGAAGCAACCCAAGGAATTGAACCAGAAATTGAAGGACTTTCGGAACAAGTGTTTTGAAGACAATAGAAAAAATCGCTAGAGTAGAAATCAATTATTGTTTTGGAGAAACCATGATGATTTAGGAAGCTTATGGGTTAGCTAATGTTGTGAAAGGGGAGATTAGGATAAAGATCATAAAGGAGTAGAGTTTTTTGGGAACCATATTTTCTTGAATAGATTGGACGATGTCAGTAGGTAGGTGCATAATCTGTCTGAAAAATAATGTGTGACTGTTATTCTTGGTTACATTCATACCAAGTGGTAGTATAAGATGTTCAACTAAGCTAAAACATGCTCAGTCGGTTGCAAAGCTATTGTGTAAAGAAGTTCATCGCAGGTGGGAATTTCCGATTTAATATACTCAAAAGAAAATGGGAAATGAGTTTTGTGAATAAATCAGTGAAATGGGTTTTTGGAAAAAAAAAAAAAATAGAGAAAGATAAAATTGGAAAAAGTCAGACTAAAATGTTATGAAAACTAGGTTGGAAATAACTCTAGGAAATTTGGAATATCTGATTGTGGGATGATTATATATATTGTGATGAATCAAAGGGGGGAAATGGAATGTCAGTCATTTTATATCTAATTTTATATATCAATTTTAGTTGACATTGATGTTTTAATTTGTATGTGTTTGTTTTGCAAAAAGATACTGTTTGGTATTTTCTTTTCTTCCAGAAGCATATGGGGGAATATGTAGAGGGACTCAAATACTCAAACATGGACAATATGAATGGACTGGAGGAAGTGGAACAAGGAAGGAGGGAAATGTTCCGATTCCATCATCAACGCCGCACTGAAAGACGAAAGACACTGTGGAGGAAATGAAGTGTTGTGGACTACATTCCAGTGTTATATTCTTTCTGTATTAATTTTTTGAAGAATTATGTTTTCTGAAATGGGTACAGGAGGGGACCTCAGATGTTTTTGTTTATTTCACAAGTTTAGGGATAAGGGGTCTAGGTAGACAGAGAGAATCCACAGGAGGGTCCGAAGGGCCGACCAGCCTGAATGTGGACATTTTGATTGCACTTTGTTTGCTGGGGTTTTCATATGTTTCAGAAACTGCATCATAGCTTAAAATGTTCAAGAAGATGTGTGAATTGATCTGGAGTACTTAGTGGTCGCTAGGCAGAGGGGCCGTGAGAGAATTTTCCTGTCTTGACTGACTGATGGATATTTGGAATGAAAGCTGCCAGACAGGTTTTTCGCTCTTACACTCCATGACACTTCATTTACACTCCATGACAATTCATTTACACTCCATGACAATTCATTTACACTCCATGACAATTTATTTACACTCCATGACACCTCATTTACACTCCATGACAATTCATTTACACTACATGACACTTCATTTACACTCCATAACAATTTATTTCACACTCCATAATAATGTATTTACACCGCATACAAAAATGTGTCTATATAAACATGTGTTTAATCTCCATTAATTTTGGTTTATTGTTAAAGTTACTCAAGAGCAAGAATTGTTATTTGTCATAATCCTATTCTTTTTTGTTTTCGAGACTTAATTAGTCTCGAAGGGGGAATATGTAGTATCTTAAACAGTCTAGAAATGCTGATTGTTGCAGAGAAAGCGTGATAGAGGGAACTTGGTCCTAAGATTTTGCTGATGTGGCAAAAATGGTGTACTCTACTGTGCTGGAAAACATCTGGAAAAGCATTACTAAATTCCCGGGAAAAGAGGATATGTAATGGCTAGGGATTGGTTTTTTTAGAATCACACCAAATATCGTCATAAAGGATATAAAACCAGGTCTTGAAATAACAACAGAATAAGGGAGAATAGCTAATCAGATTGGCTCGCTGTTTTCCAGACATCTGCAGGTGTTGGTCAAAAATCGATGCTGTAAACTCTTTGTTATAATAAACCTTTGTGAACAGAGTACAGTGTCGTGCGGATCTTTTTATCATCACAAGCATGGACCAGCAAAAGCAGCTTTCTTTTAGGCACTTACAGTAGTATTGCGTTTTTAAATTGTTTAACTTGGGCCAAATGTTTTGGGTAGCCTTCCACAAGTTTCCTCACAATAAGTTGGGTGAATTTTTGCCCCATTCCACCTGACAGCTGGTGTAACTGAGCCGGGTTTGTAGGCTCTCTTGCTCGCACACGCTTTTTCAGTTCTGCCCACAAATGTTCTATAGGATTGAGGTGGCTTTCTGATGGCCACTACCAATACCTTGGAATTTATTGTCCTTAAGCCATTTAGCTACAACTTTGGAAGCATGCTTAGGGTCATTGATCCATTTGGAAGACCCATTTGCGACCAAGCTTTTAACTTCCTGAATTATGTCTTGATGTTGCTTCAATATATCCACATAATTTTCCTTCAGTCATGATGCCATCTATTCTGTGAAGTGCACCAGTCCCTCCTGCAGCAAAGCACCCCCCCACAGCCGGATGCTGAAGCACTCCCCGTGGTTCACGGTTGGGGATGGTGTTCTTCGCTTGCAAGCACCCCCTTTTTCCTCCAAACATAACGATTGTCATCTATGGCTAAACAGTTCTATTTTTGTTTAATCAGACCAGAGGACATTTCTCCAAAAAGTACGATCTTTGTCCCCATGTGTCAGTTGCAAACCGTAGTCTGGCTTTTTTATGGCGGTATTGGGAGCAGTGGCTTCATGGTGTTTATATTGTGTACTATTGTTTGGACAATTCTCCCAAGGATGAACCAGACTTGTGGAGGTCTACATTTTTTTTATGAGGTCTTGGCTGATTTCTTTGATTTTCCCATGATGTCAAGCAAAGAGGCACTGAGTTTGAAGGTAGGTCTTGAAATACATCCAAAGGTACACCTCCAATTGACGCCAATTAGCCTATCAGGGAAGCTTATAAAGCTATGACATCATTTTCTGGAATTTTTCCAAGCTGCTTTAAAGGCACAGTCAACTTGTTTATTTTTTTTTGTTATTTAGGCAGACGCTCTTATCCAGAGCGACTTACAGGAGCAATTAGGGTTAAGCGCCTTGCTCAAGGGCACATCAACAGATTTTTCACCTAGTCTGCTCGGGATTAGAAACCGGTGACCTTCGGTTAATGGCACAACGCTCTAACCGCTAAGCTACCTAAGCCGCCCCACACTTAGTGTTATGTAAACTTCTGACCCACTGGAATTGTGATACAGTGAAATCATCTGTCTGTAAACAATTGTTGGAAAAAATTGCTTGTGTCATGCACAAAGTAGATGTCCTAATCCGACTTGCCAAAACTATAGTTTGTTAACAAGACATTTGTGGGAGTGGTTGAAAACGAAGTTTTAATGACTCCAATCTAAGTGTATAAACCTGCGTACTTCAACTGTATACTGGAACAAAAATATAAGTGCAACATGTAAAGTGTTGGTCCCATGTTTCATGGGCTGAAATAAAAGATCCCAGATATTGTTCATATGCACAAAAAGCTTATTTCCTCTCAAATGTTAGCACAAATGTGTTTACATCCCTGTTAGGTGAGCATTTATCCTTTGCCAAGATAATCCATCCACCTGACAGGTGTGGTATATCAAGAAGCTGGATTAAACAGCATGATCATTACACAGGTGCACCTTGGTGCTGGGGAAAATAAAAGCCACTCTAATAAAATGTGCAGTTTTGCCACACAACACAATGCCACAGGATGTCTCATAAGCTTTGAGTGAAGCATGCAATTGAGCATGCTGACTGCAGGAATGATCCACCAGAGCTATTGCAAGAGAATTGAATGTTCATTTCGACTACACGGAGCCTCCAACGTGTTTAGAGAATTTGGCAGTACGGGGCCCAACCGGCCTCACATCTCGGCAGGCCACGGTGGTATCGCGGTGGGGAGAGCGGTTTGCTGATGTCAACATTGTGAACAGAGTGACCCGGTAGTGGCGTGGTATGTATGGGCAGGTGCATAATCGATGGACAACAAAACACATACTGTATTTTTATGATGAAATTTCAACGCGACAGAGTACCAGTGAAGAGATCCTGAGGCCCATTGTCGCAGGCAATTCATCCATCACCATCACATCAGGCTGCATGATCAGCATCGGCTCCATATATCATCAAGGATCTGTTGGGCAATATTCTGCAAGCTGGAAAAGGTCCCAGTTCTTCCATGGCCTAAATACTCACAGACATAAGCACTCATTGGGTATGTGCTTGGGATGGTCTTTGATCGACGTGTACTGACAATAATGTTCTGTTCCTACCAACATCCAGCAACTTCGCACAGCAATTTAAAGAGGATGGACAACATTCCATAGAAGCCACAATCCACAGCCTGATCAACTTATGCGAAAGAGATGTGTCATATGCATGAGGCAAATGGTGGTCACGTACCAGACACTGACTGCTTTTCTTGATCCACGCCCTACCTTTCTTTAGACAGACCAACGAGCTAAAGCGTTCATCACGGTAAAAGGGATGGCTTTTGAGAATCTTAAATAGAAAATATTTTTGACTTGTTTGAATACTTTTTTTTTGGCGTTACTACATGATTCCATGCGTTTTTTCATAGTTTTGATGCTCTGCCATATTCATACGCAGAGTAGTAAAAATAAAGACAAAACCCTGAATGAGTTTGTGTGTCCAATCTTTGACTGGTACTGTATATCTGTTCTCTAGGTAACTCAGTGAGTCGGCCAACACCTGCAGTCTAAGCGATTTCCAGCTTCTGTGCCCCCAGGGCTCCAGGGGGTGGAGGTGACCCAGCATGGCCACTGCAACCTGGGCCGGGTCCTCCTACTGCCGTCATGAGACGGCCCGACACCAACATCTACGCCCTCTACGGCCTGCTGGACAAAGCACAGGTAAGACTGACTGGGCCAGTGGTTGGTTGATTGATTGATTGATAGTACACATGTAGCATAACATCATATAGAACTAAATAAATTTACCCTTCTATTCACACCTTAAAAAGTGAA
>NW_025538160.1:0-22457 GCF_020615455.1 Coregonus clupeaformis | reverse complement strand
CAGTGGCGGCTCCTGAAAAAATTCTCAGGAGGGGCAATTTTTCTGATGATTTAGGTGACCTACACACGTGCACGAGTCCGTGCACGCGATTCCAGATATCTTTACCTCTGAATAAACTGCCTTTATTATACCATATCCACCCTGTCCAAAGTCTCTACTTGGTCTCAGTTCTCCAGTAAACTTGTGATTATCAACAGTACACAACGGTAACAAACAATTGGGGGAACTCACGGGGCAGATAGTAACCACTTAAAAGGAAGCGATTCCCAAACCTTCCATAACAAAGCCATCACCTACAGAGAGATGAACTTGGAGAAGAGTCCCCAAGTAAGCTTGTCCTGGGCCTCTGTTCACAAACACAAACAGACCCCACACAGCCCCAGGACAACAACAACAACAACAACAACAACACAATTAGACCCAACCAAATCATGAGAAAACAAAAAGAGAATTACTTGACACATTGGAAAGAACAAACAAAAAACAGAGCAAACTAGAATGCTATTTGGCCCTAAACAGAGAGTACACAGTGGCAGAATACCTGACCACTGTGACTGACCCAAACTTAATGAAAGCTTTGACTATGTACAGACTCAGTGACCATAGCCTTGCTATTGAGAAAGGCCGCCGTAGGCAGACCTGGCTCTCAAGAGAAGACAGGCTATGTGCACACTGCCCACAAAATGAGGTGGAAACTGAGCTGCACTTCCTAACCTCCTGCCAAATGTATGACCATATTAGAGACACATATTTCCCTCAGATTACAGCGATCCACAAAGAATTCGAAAACAAACCCAATTTTGATAAACTCCCTTATCTACTGGGTGAAAACCACAGTGTGCCATCACAGCTGCAAGATTTGTGACCTGTTGCCACAAGAAAAGGGCAACCAGTGAAGAACAAACACCATTGTAAATACAACCCATATTTATGTTTATTTATTTTCCCATTTGTACTTTAACTATTTGCACATTGTAACAACACTGTATATATACATAATATGACATTTGAAATGTCTTTATTCTTTTGAAACTTCTGAGTGTAATGTTTACTGTTAATATTTATTGTTTATTTCACTTTTGTTTACTATCTACTTCCCTTTGCTTTGGCAATGTTAACACACGTTTCCCATGCCAATAAAGCCCTTAAATTGAATTGAATTGATAGTAAGGTCGCAATGACACAGAAAGCAGTTCAATGTCGGGGTACAGAGTCGCTCTCTTACCAGGATCGCGGTCCGCTCTGACCAGGGTGAAGGTGGCCGGCTCCACTTTCTGTCCGGGACTCATCCAGCCAAGTCTCCCAGCTGTATTGGGATTCAGCTGCCAGCAGCGTTTTCATTATTTAGTCCGTTCATAGCGGGTATGTACACGATCAACAAGATCAGTCCAAAACCAACCACTGGAAATCCATGGTTGGCAGAATGTTTGTAAACTAAGTCTACAAATTAAAAACATAAAATAACGCCGCACTGCAGGTCGCAACAGAGACGCTTCTAGCCGCCATTGTCTTAGTTACGTTCAACGTTACGTCACGTATGACGAAAGCGTAAGTGCAAGCCCACAGACACCCATAGAGAATGTATTGAAAGCTTTGAAATGTGAAAAAAATAGATTTTACATGACAGGCTATGAGAGACTTCTGGGCGATTTTCAACTTGACTGAAATCGCCCCAAAAACGGGCGGGGCCATTTGAAGCACGACTTTAGCCTGATTTGACATTTAGTGGCTGGCAGATCAGACGTGAACACTGATAACTGCTGTTGCCGTGATATAATTGATTAGAAAAAAAATCCCTTCCTTTTCCCGTTTGGCAGTGCGTCGCCCATATCGCCCTATTGAACAAGCCGTCCCTGCCTGTGGGTATATGTCAGCAGGTACCTTTATCTGTCTAAACTTTTGATTTTTCATCAGTGCACTGTGTGACATTACATTTTCTTAGCTTTTTCATCAGTGCACTGTGTGACTTTGTAGAGATGGCATGCTGACGATATAGACCTACCCTTGTGGGTATTTCTGGGACTGACTTCATTGACCAGGGTTCTTTGACCTGACAAGTCGTCTGAGGCTTTGGAAACCTTTTGGCTGGTTCCTCTTTCTCATTGGCTGTTTTTTCCTCTTTCCTTTTCTTTACATCCAATCGCCTTCTTTCTGAAATTTCTTTCAAACTTTGATACTTTGACACAAGTGATGCATTAGGCCGAGTAGTTCCCTTAGCAGCTGTTTTTTGGCAGGGTTTTTGTACTGGACTGGTGAACGTGAAGGGTTCCTTTAGGAGTTTCTCTTTCATATCTTTCCGTTTTGGTAAGCGCTTTAGTCTGTTCCCAATATTTTCAGAGCGTAGCAATTTTTCGTTTTCCAAGTCAAGATGGAAATAGTGTTTTATGACACTAACAACAATCTCCTTAGATGACGCACATACTTCATTGGCAAAATCATGAATTTCAAGCATTACACCCGTAGTCAATGAATACAAATCAAGTTTATTTTTTACTGCCAGTTTTGATTTCACATCAAGGTCTAGACCTATTCTCCTGCAGTAGGGGTATGGGTTATTCACGGTTCTCTCCATTGTAGACGACAAATGGGATTGTTCCAAGCCTCTTACAGCACCCTGCATTTCAGGGTGAAGATCAGACTCATTGTTAATGGAGACGACATTGAGTCTATTTGTCTGGCCTGGCGTTGCCATTTCGTCCATGTACAGTGTTTCTTCAGTTCAATTGCAGGGTGCATCCTCCTTTATCTGTGGCAGAGATTTGGGGTGAAAATCAGGCTCATCCTTTGTACAGATGTCTGTCGGCTCATTCTTCTGGCAAGGCATTGCCTTTTCACCGGTGTACAGTGTTGCAACGGTCTCAGAGTTTGTCTCCGCCTTGATATGCCGAAGAGGTAGGCCTAGATCAGACTCAACCTTTATGTCAATCTCAGTACCTCCATTCTTATGGACAGGTGTTGCCATTTTATCTGCCCCCTTTGTGACAGCAGTCTCACTAAAAATGGGTTCCTCCTTGACCTGCCCAAAAGATTTGGGATGAGGATCAGACTCATCTTTAAAGCAGACATCAGTAGGTCCTTTCTCTTTGCCAAGTGTTGCCGTTTCAACAGAGCACGACGTGACATCCATCTGATTAGGAATGGTTTCACTGGCATTCTGAAGAGTAACTTGCCCGTCATGATAAAACCAAGTCATTAAAAAGTTGTTCATGACCTCGTGAGCCTTCTGAAATTTGATGGCATTCTCTTCCTCCCTAGCCATCTGATATTTACTTTGCCTAACTCGCTTGTTTCTCTCCAATTGCTTTTGTTGAGCAAGTTTCTGTCTCAATGTCTTTGATGAGTCCTTATCTTGGGAAGCCTTTGCCAGTAAAGGGGGTCCTCTGTAGCTCAACTGGTAGAGCACGGCGCTTGTAACGCCAAGGTAGTGGGTTCGATCCCCGGGACCACCCATACACAAAAATGTATGCACGCATGACTGTAAGTCGCTTTGGATAAAAGCGTCTGCTAAATGGCATATTATTATTATTTATTATTATTTATTATTATAAAGTTGCTTCAGAAATCGGTTTGGCTTTCTTCCGAAGATCAGGTAGTGTGAACACTTCAAGTGTGTACTTTTTATTGTTACATTTCTTCTTGATTCGCTTTAATCTCCCTGTAACAGCACTGACAAATTTCCAGCGTTGCTCACTTTGCAAACCGAGATCAAAGTTGTGTTCTAGAATATCAAACACAACATACTGGAAAGCTGTTGTTATCTTGCTGGCAAAGTTATGAATCTCAAACATAACGCCGTTAGTCAGAAACTTCAAGTGAAGTTTTTCTTTTGATCTCCCGTTTAGGTCTAGACCTATTTTCATGCAGTTTGGGTATGGATCCCTAAACTTTATGTGACTCACAGGACATGGTTTCTTGACGGGGGGCACACGCTTTTTACTTTGAGCAGGAGGATTGTTCAATGTTTTACAATTGGGTGGCAGGAAGACATATTGCTGCTGCACAGAAGCAGAGGTGGTCGCTGTAGTAGGGGTGGTTAGCCCAGGGAGGATGACAGTATTTTGGCTTGGAAGAAAACTTCCGTCTGACAATTGGCGATCAGTTGGCGACAGTGTTTGAGATTGGCTACAACCCTGTGTGGATGGGTTTGTTTTCCCTTCTACAGAGCCACTACTTGATGGATTTGATAGGATAAAGAACTGTTTTCCTCCTATGTTCAATGTTTGTAGTAGAGGTATACCAGTAAGTAGTTTCTTTGGCTGAGTGCATGTGGGAGTATTTTGCCTTTTTGAACCACTAATGTTTCCGCCCTCTCCATGTGATTGTAGAATGGCTGCAATTTCATCAAAGTTAACAGGCGTTGTTTGATGTACATTCTGTAATCCAGGGTTTATGTTTGGCAGATGAACAACATCTACACTTTCTCTACCCTGAACACCAGTAGATGGAACATATTTCACCTTGATATAATTACTTTATTTTTCCAATGTAGGTGAGGAAACAGGGCAGTGTGGGTCGTTTACATATTGTGTCACTGTGAAATTTGGTTCATTTGTTGATTCTGTGGTAATCTCCCATTCACTTGCTACTGCTGTTCCTAACCAACCTGGCGTCTGCCCTCGAGGTTCATGAGGATCTGTTGCATATGGGTGATCTAGATGTTGGCCTACCTGGGATAAAGACCCTGGGAAAAGACCAAACATCTCATCTAGCTGTACATCTATTACATCCTTCTCACAACAAAGCCAATCGCTGACTAGTGTTGATAAGGTTAAAGGAAAGGAAAAGTACAGTAAGTAGCCCTAAACATTTCCACTAAACTAAACTTTTAAGACACACTGAGCTTAAATACAATGGGTAGCTAGAGGGAAATGGTGAATAATATGCCTCAATGGATCATATTTAAAGACCACTTAGATTCTAGATCTAATTACCAGCTAAGCAAACTCCCTAAAACCCAGTTGAGGTGAATGGTAGATAAATGTATTAGCTAATGAGTTTTAAAGTCATCTGATTGTGTACTGTAGGCTATAGCTAACGTTAGCCAAGTTAGGTCTACAACCAAAGAAGCGCTCATATACTCACTTCTATCTATAAACATGAAAGCCAACCAGGTTAGTTAACAAACAACACAAACCAATTTTATAAAACGTGCTTGACTTCACTAAATAAAGTTAGCTCGCTGGCTAGTTCCTTCTAACGTTAGCAAAAACGAACAGAAATTGAATAATGTGTCCCTGAACAAAGGGGCGGGGGGGTCAAAATCAAAAGTAACAGTCAGTATCTGGTGTGGCCACCATCTGCATTAAGTACTGCAGTGCATTTCCTCCTCATGGACTGCACCAGATTTGCCAGTTCTTGCTGTGAGATGTTACCCCACTCTTCCACCAAGGCACCTACAAGTTCCTGGATATTTCTGGGGGGAATGGCCCTAACTCACCCTCCGATCCAACAGGTCCCAGACGTGCTCAATGGGATTGAGATCCGGGCTCTTCTCTGGCCATGGCAAAACACTGACATTCCTGTCTTGCAGGAAATCACGCACAGAACGAGCAGTATGGCTGGTGGCATTGTCATGCTGGAGGGTCATGTCAGGATGATCCTGCAGGAAGGGTACCACATGAGGGAGGAGGATGTCTTCCCTGTAACGCACAGCGTTGAAATTGCCTACGATGACAACAAGCTCAGTCCGATGATGCTGTGACACACCGCCCCAAACCATGACGGACCCTCCACCTCCATCACCCCTGGTGAGACAAAACTGCGACTCGTCAGTGAAGAGCACTTTTTGCCAGTCCTGTCTGGTCCAGCGACGGTGGGTTTGTGCCCATAGGCGACGTTGTTGCCGGTGATGTTTGGTAAGGACCTGCCTTACAACAGAGCTACAAGCCCTCAGTCCAGCCTCTCTCAGCCTATTGCGGACAGTCTGAGCACTGATGGAGGGATTGTGCGTTCCTGGTGTAACTCGGGCAGTTGTTGTTGCCATCCTGTACTTGTCCCGCACGTGTGATGTTCGGATGTACCGATCCTGTGCAGGTGTTGTTACACGTGGTCTGCCACTGCGAGGACGATCAGCTGTCTGTCCTGTCTCCTTGTAGCGCTGTCTTAGGCGTCTCACAGTACGGACACTGCAATTTAATGCCCTGGCCACATCTGCAGTCCTCATGCCTCCTTGCAGCATGCCTAAGGCACGTTCACGCAGATGAGCAGGGACCCTGGGCATCTTTCTTTTGGTGTTTTTCAGAGTCAGTAGAAAGGCCTCTTTAGTGTCCTAAATGTTCATAACTGTGACCTTAATTACCTACCGTCTGTAAGCTGTTAGTGTCTTAACGACCGTTCCACGGGTGCATGTTCATTTATTGTTTATGGTTCATTGAACAAGCATGGGAAACAGTGTTTAAACCCTTTATAATGAAGATATGTGAAGTTATTTGGATTTGTACGAATTATCTTCGAAAGACAGGGTCCTGAAAAAGGGACGTTTCTTTTTTAGCTGAGTTTAGTTATCTAGCTAACTAGCTAGCGTACCTTTGTGCAAAGAAGTAGCCTTGACTTCCACCTCGTTTTAGAAAACACTCAAACTTGGTGAATCTGCTCCGTTGTCCACAAATTGATCTGTTCTCCAAATGCTTTCCGTGCATATTTGGAATCAATCCATGAATGTCGAGGGGCTGCGGCATATGTATTACAGAAACTTGTAGAAATTGTGTTGTTTTCAAGAATCGGACCGTGGATCGGATTCAATGACGTGCTTTTCGTGAACCATTGCAGCTTGTTTTGATTGGTCCATATTCTTCTTCATTCGAAGTACAGTGTCTCACTTTTAAATTCCATTACCGCCACTTGTCGTCCTGGTAGTTCTCAGGCGGAAATTATAGTGTGTTCTATTTCACTTCGCTCTCTCGAGGTAGAGGCAGACAGTGCCATAGAATATAGATTCTACTAGCTAACCCGATTTCCTGAAAACCTAGCAAACGTTAGCTACCTAGTTCGCTAACGTTTGCTTTATTACCTGGGTTAGTAATGCAAATACCTTGGCCTCCATTTCGTTCAAATAGAGATGAAACAAACAATTTATGAGTCAATTGCGAGAGGACGAGGAGAAAGAGCTCAGCCTCAGACAGTATATGCTCAGTCTTTGTTGATGCTTAATCCGTTGTTGATATTCGGGGTAAAATGACTGGTCTCAAGATAAAAGATAATTTGCCCTTATTAAACTCGATCATTTTCCATCAATGGATGTCGTTTGAACTTGTTTGACTGCTATGATTAAGCAATAAGGCACGAGAGAGTATGGTATATGGCCAATATACCACAGCTAAGGGCTGTTCTTAAGCATGACCCAAAGCACATTACCTGGATACAGCTGTTAGCCATGGTATATTGGCCATACACCATAAACCCCCAGGGTGCCATATTGCTATTATAAACTGGTTACCAACATAATTAGAACAGTAACAATACTTTTTTTTGTCATACCCGTGGTATAAGGCTTTCAGCCAATCAGAGATCAAGGCTCAAACCCCATTTATAATTAAGCAATAAGGCCCGAGGGGGTGTGGTATATGGGCAATATACCAAGGCTAAGGGCTGTTCTTAAGCACGACGCAGAGTGCCTGGAAATAGCCCTTAGCTGTGGTATATTGGCAATATACCACAAGCACCCAAGGTGCCTTATTGCTATTATAAACTGGTTACCAACATAATTAGAGCAGTAAAAATACATGTTTTGTCATAACCGTGGTATACGGTCTAATATACCATGGCTTTCAGCCAATCAGCATTCAGGGCTCGAACCACCCAGTTTATAATTGTAAATAAATCATTTTTGCTCATGTGCATAACTATAGATAAATCCAACAGGAGAGTTTGAGTGATGAAAGTTGGACAGATGATCTCATGCTCTGAGCAAGAAACACTTGGACGAACTTAAAAAAAACGACTGTTAGGCTATTTTCTGGCAATTGTGTGGTTATTGTGTGCCAGATGTTAAGACTACACACAGTTATAAATGGGGCATTTACGAGCTTGAGTTGTCATTTCAATATGCATAGGTTACAGACTAAAATCTGTGTTTATGATTGTAATTCAACTTTGCCATGGTTTGCTTAGCTAGATGCTAGATGCAGGTAACCCCTAACAGGAATAAATCTCATTTCAGATAGCCTACAGTAGCCATAGCAAGATGTAGGCAAAACGTAAACTGAACGATTTAGCAGCTTGCTTAGTTCAAATTGACAGACTCATTTATTCACCATGATTTAGAGGTAAGAAGAGCTTGTTTCCCAATAGCCTGCTGGAATAGGTTACTGAGGAAGGGGTCGTAATTTCAACCACTGAATTAAATATTAATAATATGTATGTGAACAGAATATGCTTGTCAACAACTGCTATTTTTTTTATTTACCTGTAGCCTAATCTGATTGACTGTTACCTTAATCTAATGCGTTCTAACAACTGATCCGCAATTGCGATAGAACTTTGATAACTTCCCATTGAATTAACTAAACATGGCCATTAATAATTGCATAATAACACAAGGCTACAACAACAATAAACGTAATAAATCCGTTTGCCAGGCCCAGGTAGGCTACACAAGTGACACAAATTGATTTGCAATGACTCCAGTGATGTCGTCATTTGTAACATATTTATTGTATAAAATGGTTACCTACAATGGCATATAAATTAATAGGCTACTTGATGGCCAACAGGTGCAAATTTATCATTATCCACATTTAATGTCAGTTTCATTTGAGGACTTCTCCATTTCAGATTTCTACTCGCGCAGCCCCCGAGACCCAATAACTGAGCATGAGTAAAACACGTAACTTGATACCGTTTCCAGTGCTTTGTTTCCATTATGTCTTGATGTTCATCAGTTCTAGCGTGTTAATATGTTTTATCGAAAAAAGGGTTGGAAAAAAATAGGTGTCTCCATAATGACAATCTAAATAGCCTACCTACACATCGTAAAAAATTGTCACGACGTGCACGCGTGCTTCTCTGGCTCCCCTCACTCACGTGACTCAGCTGCCGGCTGCAAGTGCTCTCTCAACACAAACACACACACACACACACATACACATGCACGCACACACACACACACACACACATACACGCACACACACACACACACACACACACACGCACACACACACACACACATACACGCACACACACACACATACACGCACACAAACACACAGCCCTCCTGCCCTCCACAACCCACCACTCACTCAGCAAAAGCCTGCCTCACTGCCTGAGAGTCAGTAGCAGCAGGTCACATCGTTTTCAAAGTATTTATTAGTATTTATTTTATTTAACCTTTATTTTCTAAGGTAGTCATACTGAGACCAAGGTATTTTTACAGATGAGCCCTGAATTACAAACATTACAGAACATACACACATCAACACATAAATACAAAATGCAAGCAGAAAGAAAAACACGGTCCTAAAAAACAAACACATTCATCAGTAATAAGATCCTCAATCAGCTTTCTGAATTGCCCTAGAGGCGCCAAAACATCACATTTAAGAACATTTAGAATATTTCATGCACCTTATTTGTGGAACAAACTAAAAGCTGATTTAGCCAACTCAGTAGAGACCAAAGGAATTTCCAGAGTTAGCCATCCTTGAGACCGGGTGTGGTAACT
Source organism: Coregonus clupeaformis (assembly GCF_020615455.1). NCBI lineage: Eukaryota > Metazoa > Chordata > Actinopteri > Salmoniformes > Salmonidae > Coregonus > Coregonus clupeaformis. Next base: position 12,799 of record NW_025538160.1, on the reverse strand, counting down.
TGTACGTCTAAAGTTTAGTAATGATGTTAGGTACACTGGGACTTTTTATAAAATGGCTTTATAAATGAAAACATAGCAATGTATCAACCTACGTGACATCAAAGAGGGCCAACCAAGTGATTAGTACTAAAATTGTCACCCGTAATAAAGCACAGTGGGCTATGATAAACTGCATCTAACGGCTTTAATGAAGTGGCAGCTGCTTTCATATAGATGATGTTGCCATAATCTAGGACCGATAGGAACGTTAACTGAATAATCTGCTTTCTACTATTTAGCGAGAGGCAATACCTATTTATATAGAAGAAATACATGTTTATTCTCAGTTTCTTAACTCATCAATATGCTTTTTAAAAGACAGCTTTTAATCTATCCAGATGCCCAGATATGTGTAAGCACGGACACTATCAATATGGACACCATCCAAAGTACATATGCTTCAATCATCAGACTTATTTTTATGCGGGCTAGAGAACAACATATACATAGTTTTACCTGCATTCAGTACTAATTTCAGGTCAATCAAGTCTTTCTGTAATACAATGAAGACAGACTGTAGTTCAGATAGATCCTGGTTGTCATGCCCTGGCTCTGGGGACTCTAATATGTTGAGCCAGGGTGTGTAAAGTATATGTGTTTTGTTCTAGGTTTCACATTCTAGTATTGTTGGCCAGCGTGGTTCTCAATCAGAGGCAACGTGATTCAGCTGTTGCTTGTTGTCTCTGATTGAGAACCATACTTTAGCAGCCTGTTTCCCCACAGAGTTTGTGGGATCTTGTTTCTAGTCTGTTGTGTTAGACCGTGAACTGTCACGTTATCGTTTTTGATCGTGTCTCTAATAAAGAGTATGTTTGCCTGCAACGCTGCGCCTTGGTCCTCATCTCTGTTCGACGATCGTGACAGAAGATCCCACCAGAACTGGACCAAGCAGCGGGTCGAGGAGCCATCGCCAGGGAAATCCCTAGCGGATATCCAGCGCCTCCTCGACTGGGTCAAGCCGGGTGAGGAAGAGAGGGGCTTGACGTGGAGGCAGAAGGGCGAAAGGCTGGCCGAGAAGCATGGAGACCTGGTCCACGGGTAGGAGTGAAGCCCATAAATTTTTTAGGGGGGGCTAACGCCGTGGACGACGGGGCAGCAGGAGGCCGCCAGGTTACGGGAGTCACTGGTCACCAGGGGGAAGGAGGATGTAGAGGCACGGCGAGAGGTACTGGCGTGTGTTGCCAGTCCGGTCCGGCCTGTTCCTGATCCCCACGTAGGGCCAGTGGTGTGTGTTCCCAGCACGGTCCGGCCTGTTCCTGCCACTCGCACCAAGTCTACGGTGCGCGCCGCCAGCTTCGGCCCGGCCTGTTCCTGCTCCCCGCACCAAGTCTGTGGTGCGCGTCGCCAGCCCAGTCCGGCCCATTCCTGCTCCCCGCACCAAGTCAGTGGTGCGTTTTCGTCAGCCCTGTCCGGCCCGTTCCTGCTCCCCGCACCAAGTCAGTGGTGCGCGTCGTCAGCCCGGTCCGGCCCATTCCTGCTCCCCGCACCAAGTCAGTGGTGCGTTCGTCAGCCCAGCTCGGCCCGTTCCTGCTCCCCGCACCAAGTCAGGGGTGCGCCGTCAGCCCTGTCCGGCCCGTTCCTGCTCCCCGCACTAGTCAGTGGTGCGCGTCGTCAGCCCGGTCCGGCCCATTCTCTCCCCGCACCAAGTCAGTGGTGCGTTTCGCCAGCCCAGCTCGGCCCGTTCCTGCTCCCCGCACCAAGTCAGTGGTGCGCCCGTCAGCCCGGCACGGCCCGTTCCTGCTCCCCGCACCAAGTCAGTGGTGCGCCGTCAGCCCGGTCCGGCCCGCTCCTGCTCCCCGCACCAAGTCAGTGGTGCGTTTCGTCAGCCCGGCTCGGCCCGCTCCTGCTCCCCACACCAAGCCAGTGGTGTGCGTCGCCAGTCCGGCACGGCCCGTGCCTGTTCCACCGGTGGCTGGTCCGGCACCGGTCAGATGCTTCACGCCGGAGCTAGAGCAATCCGCTCCACCAGTGTGCAGTCCAGCTCCGCCAGCGGGGCCAGACCGGACCAGGGGTACTTTGGGGGTTGGAGAGGGAGCGGGGATCAGGCCCGGAGCCGGATCCGCCGCCTAAGCGGAGTGCCCACCCGGTCCCTCCCCTGTGGTATGGTGGGCGCGGTCGGAGTCCGCGCCTTTAGGGGGTACTGTCACGCCCTGGCTCTGGGGACTCTAATATGTTGAGCCAGGGTGTGTAAAGTATATGTGTTTTGTTCTAGGTTTCACATTCTAGTATTGTTGGCCAGTGTGGTTCTCAATCAGAGGCAACGTGATTCAGCTGTTGCTTGTTGTCTCTGATTGAGAACCATACTTTAGCAGCCTGTTTCCCCACAGAGTTTGTGGGATCTTGTTTCTAGTCTGTTGTGTTAGACCGTGAACTGTCACGTTATCGTTTTTGATCGTGTCTCTAATAAAGAGTATGTTTGCCTGCAACGCTGCGCCTTGGTCCTCATCTCTGTTCGACGATCGTGACACTGGTCAACCGTGGGGGCAATAGCATACACAACAGTATTATCGGCATACAAGTGAAGGTTACAATCAATTTTTTACAGACAAATCAATATTGTTAATGTAAACAGTGAAAGGGACAGGACCCAGAATCGACCCCTGCAGGACACCTTTTGTAATATTCAGGAAACCTGATTTAACACGATCAGTAGATATACATTGAGTTCTATCTGTCAAGTAATTTTTAAACCAGTTACATACAGCCTGGTCTAGGCCAATTGAGGAAAGCCTCTGAATTAGCAGTGAGTGATCAACTGTATGGAAAGCCTTTGACAGGTAAATTAAGAGGGCAGCACAATGTTGCCTTTATCCATACAATTAACCACAATTTATAAATACGGATGCAGCAGAGATAGTGCTATAACCTAGTGTACATTTAGAATACATTTTAAAGATAAGAAAGATCTTAGCTGAGACTGATTCAAAGATTCTAATATTTTAGCTAGGCAAGAAAGTTTAGAAATAGGCCGATAATTATTTAGGTCACAAGGGTCACCACCTTTGTGAAGGGGGAGTGCATGGGCCGCCTTCCAAACCTTGGGGATAGTATAAGATATGTAGTTGTCAGGTTAAAAATATGGGTTATCACGTTTCAGGAGAAGACCCAGATGCAGACTGTGTAGTAACAAAAGTTTATTACAAAAACAGGGGGCAGGCAAACGACAGGTCAAGGACAGGCAGAGGTCAGTAATCCAGATCAGAGTCCAAAAGGTACAGAACGGCAGGCAGTCTCAGGGTCAGGGTAGGCAGAGGTCAATAATCCAGGGTGGTGTGACAAGGTACAGAACGGCAGGCAGGCAGAATGGTGGTAAAAACCAGGAACTTGAGCAAGGGGGGAAAACGTTGGTAGGCTTGCCAAAACAAACCAGCAACAGACAAACAGAGAACACAGGTATAAATACACTGGGGATAATGGGGAAGATGGGCGACACCTGGAGGGGGGTGGAGACAATCACAAAGACAGGTGAAACAGATCAGGGTGTGACAATATCAGCCCCAGTGGATTTTTTTTTTACATCAATCTTAAGCAATGAATCAAGCACATCACAGATAGTAAATAGTTGAAATGAAAACAAAGATTCACTAGAAGTTGACGGGTTAACCGTTGAGTCAGCTAGAGGCTGGCAGAGGGAAGAGCAGTCGATTGACTGACCAGGGTCAACTACACCACCGTTTCTCTCAAATAAAAAGCCTGCCGAGATAAAATTATGATTAAAAGCATCACTCTCCTCAGTTATGATGCCAGTCAGACAGAACTTGCTTAGGCAGGAAAGAAGAGGAATTTGTACGCTTCCGTGCAATTTGTACGCTTTACTGTTTTCCAAAATTCAGAAGGATCACCAGCAGCGTCAGAGAGAGAGCTTAAAAAGTAGGTTGATTAAGCTTTCTTAATCGAGATAGTACATCTGTTTCTCTATTGTCTGAAAGATTGCCAGTCCACTAGAGAATCAGTTTTCCTTGCTTTGGCCCAGGTCTGATTTCTCCTCTGAATGAGCTCAGATAATTCCGAAGAAAACCAAGGTTCGATCTATCTTTGACTCTGAATTGTTTAAAAGAGGTGTGTTTATCTGCCAAAGGAATAGATATGGAGGACACATTTTCTAGAGCCAACTCGGTCAGGAAAACAGGAGACCGTAGCTAAATCAGAAAAAACCCTTGAGCAGAAAACTTTTAAAAATGTATATTCTTAATTAAACGAGGATTAGTATTTTCTGTTTTGTATATATCTAATTACATTTACATTTTAGTCATTTAGCAGACGCTCTTATCCAGAGCGACTTACAGTTAGTGAGTGCATACATTATTTTATTTTTCATACTGGCCCCCCGTGGGAATTGAACCCACAACCCAGGCATTGCAAACGCCATGCTCTGATTTAAGGGTTTTTATTAAAATCGTACAAAAACCATACATCATAAATCATTTCATTTCCATCACGCCACACCATACTCACTCCAGTATCCTCTCACACTCCTCTTTCCACCACCCCATCACTATTAACCAACCAACAACCCCATCATAATAATAAAACATTATGCCATTTAGCAGACGCTGTACATACCGTCATGCTTGCATACATTTTACATGTGGGCGGCCCCAGGGACCGAACCCACTACCCTGGCGTTACAAGCAACATGCTCTACCCACTGAGCTACATCCCTGCCGGCCATTCCCTCCCCTACCCTGGACGACGCTGGGCCAATTATGCGCCGCCACATGAGTCTCCCGGTCGCGGCCGGCTACGACAGAGCCATGGGACAATGATCACTGAGATCATATGCAAATACTCCACTAGACAAATATTTATGGGGGTTATTTGTAAGAATTAAATCAATCAATGAAGAGTTAACAGGGTTTTTCACATTTAGCTGTGTGGGTTTTGAGATCAATTGAGTCAGATTAAAATGAGGTCTCAGGTCGGGGATAGCCAATCCAGATTAAAATCTCCTAAAATAACCAAAATGTTGCCCAATTTCTGGCAAAATACCGGACATGGCAACCCTGGCTGTATTTAAATGTTGTTTAAGCACAGAGTTGGGTTGGTTCCAATGCGCTCCTCCAGTACAGCACCAGGTGGCGGTAGCACACTTTATGTTTAGCTCTTTTCAGCCAATGAACACAGTCAGCTCTTACTCTGTGGTTCTAGACGCAGTTCCTTCCGGGAAGTGTTGCATGAATGAATCTCCCTCGACGGTCATTCCACCAAAAATGTCAAAGTTGCAGTTGTTGCAAGCGTTTTTCTCTGACCGTTTAACAACAGTGGCCGTAGAGATATCCGTGGCAGCGGGAAAAGCGTTTGCCGAGTACCAGGATGAGATCTCTCGTTCAAAGGAGGAGAATCAACGCCTGCAGAGGCTGCTGGATTCGGTTTTTAATCCCGATGTAAAATTACACAAAGCAGGTAAACCAAAGATTGTTTAAGTAAACCAAGATAAACCACAGCCTGTCGTTTCCAGTGGGAATAAATTAGTTTTAGTGGGCAGAACAAGCAAGGAGGTGGTCAGAGCCAAGCACGAGCTAGCGAGATCCTATTGGCGTGTTTTAGCATATATCTGCATATGTCCGTTAGGGAAGTCTACAAAACTTAGTCCACTCTTTTCATAACAGATTATAGTTTTGGGAACAGAACTATATTGAGATAAAATGTTTCATCTATGAGAAAATTTGCAGAATCTCGGCTAAAACAATCTCGTTCCATCTTCCAGCTTCACATTTATACATCCAGTGAAATATCTGTCTCATTGTTCTATCTGTGGGTAAACTATCAGCAAGCTAGCCATTAAATCAAATCAAATTTTATTGGCCACATGCGCCGAATACAACAGGTGCAGACATTACAGTGAAATGCTTACTTACAGCCCTTAACCAACAGTGCATTTATTTTTAATAAAAAAGTGTTGAGAAAAAAAGAGCAGAAGTAAAATAAAATGACAGTAGGGAGGCTATATATACAGGGGGGTACCGGTGCAGAGTCAATGTGCGGGGGCACCGGCTAGTTGAGGTAGTTGAAGTAATATGTACATGTGGGTAGAGTTAAAGTGACTTTGCATGAATAATTAACAGAGTAGCAGCAGCGTAAAAGGATGGGGTGGGGGGGCAGTGCAAATAGTCCGGGTAGCCATGATTAGCTGTTCAGGAGTCTTATGGCTTGGGGGTAGAAGCTGTTGAGAAGTCTTTTGGACCTAGACTTGGCACTCCGGTACCGCTTGCCGTGCGGTAGCAGAGAGAACAGTCTATGACTAGGGTGGCTGGAGTCTTTGACAATTTTGAGGGCCTTCCTCTGACACCGCCTGGTATAGAGGTCCTGGATGGCAGGAAGCTTGGCCCCCAGTGATGTACTGGGCCGTACGCACTACCCTCTGTAGTGCCTTGCTGTCGGAGGCCGAGCAGTTGCCATACCAGGCGGTGATGCAACCAGTCAGGATGCTCTCGATGGTGCAGCTGTATAATTTTTTGAGGATCTGAGGACCCATGCCAAATCTTTTCAGTCTCCTGAGGGGGAATAGGCTTTGTCGTGACCTTTTCACGACTGTCTTGGTGTGTTTGGACCATGATAGTTTGTTGGTGATGTGGACACCAAGGAACTTGAAGCTCTCAACCTGTTCCACTACAGCCCCGTCGATGAGAATGGGGGCGTGCTCAGTCCTCTTTTTTTCCCCTGTAGTCCACAATCATCTCCAGGTCTTGGTCACATTGAGGGAGAGGTTGTTATCCTGGCACCACACGGCCAGGTCTCTGACCTCCTCCCTATAGGCTGTCTCATCGTTGTCGGTGATCAGGCCTACCACTGTTGTGTCTTCGGCAAACTTAATGATGGTGTTGGAGTCGTGCCTGGCCATGCAGTCATGGGTGAACAGGGAGTACAGGAGGGGACTGAGCATGCACCCCTGAGGGGCCCCCGTGTTGAGGATCAGTGTGGCAGATGTGTTGTTACCTACCTTTACCACCTGGGGGCGGCCTGTCAGGAAGTCCAGGATCCAGTTGCAGAGCGAGGTGTTTAGTCCCAGGATCCTTAGCTTAGTGATGAGCTTTGAGGGCACTATGGTGTTGAATGCTGAGCTGTAGTCAATGAATAGCATTCTCACGTAGGTGTTCCTCTTGTCCAGGTGGGAAAGGGCAGTGTGGAGTGCAATAGAGATTGCATCATCTGTGGATCTGTTTGGGCGGTATGCAAATTGGAGTGGGTGTAGGGTTTCTGGGATAATGGTGTTGATGTGAGCCATGACCAGCCTTTCAAAGCACTTCATGGCTACAGACGTCAGTGCTACGGGTCGGTAGTCATTTAGGCAGGTTATCTTAGTGTCCTTGGGCACGGGGACTATGGTGGTCTGCTTGAATAATGTTGGTATTACAGACTCAGTCAGGGACATGTTGAAAATGTCAGTGAAGACACTTGCCAGTTGGTCAGCACATGCTCAGAGTACACGTCCTGGTAATCAGTCTGGCCTTGCGGCCTTGTGAATGTTGACCTGCTTAAAAGTCTTACTCACATCGGCTACTACGTTAGGTTATGGGTTTGGGAACGCTGTCAGCATGGTCACTGCCCTTTAAATACGTCACTCATTGGGCAGATTGGATTATGCTGAGCCGCTGGGCACCAGTCTTTGGCCCGTAACGTGAATAGGCAAAAGCCGTGCAGGAGGAGCGCCCTTCTCAAATTGAACAGTAATCTGTGCCGCTTGGTCATGTTGTCGACAAGCCAGCATGGTGCATCGTCCGGAAACATACAACATCTATTTTCCCTTAAATATATGTTATAATTTTCAAACTAGTTTGGAAGGCAGATGAAGCATTTTTATCAAAAGCAATCACTTTTGCATGTGAAAACACAGAATCCTACTCCACGTGCTAATTAGTCACTTTTGTTTCGAGCCGACTTCACCGTGGGATTTGAATGGGGCACCTAGCTCAAATACACCAGCGTTAATAAAAGCACCTATATAATGCTGTGTATGTAACTGATGCTAATATTAGCTAATAAATCATGTCATTACAGTCTCAAGTCACAGAGGGAGATTATTTATTGAAATGTCTAGATTTTTCTTGAAAGTTATTTAATATCTTTCCTTCCAGACCCCCCGCAGCTCACTCTCACTGTCTCTGGAGATGAGGTTCCCCCTGAGCAGCAGCACTGTGAGGAGGAGTGGAGTGATCAAGAGATCATCCAGTCCATATTCATTTCCCCCTGTGTGGAAAGCGACAGTGCTCAGGACTCACCCGAGCGCTCACAACTTTACCAAACTGGGAACTCCCTTCCCACCATTGCAGCAGAACCGATCCAAACAAATCCCGATGAAGAGGACGATGAAATATCAGAATCAACCGGTGACACTCCCCTCACACAATTAAAGCCTCTCAAAATAAAGAGAACACGGTTAAAGAAAGGACTAAGCTCTTACATCTGCACTGAGAGCAAGACAACCAGTGAGTTGAAAGCGCCATCGAGGGTTCACACAAGGAAGAGACTCTACAGTTGTACTGAGTGCACAGCAACCTATGACAGACCTTGTCATTTGGAAATCCACAAGAGAATTCACACGGGTGAGAAACCATACGAGTGCAAAGACTGTGGTAAATGCTTCAACCGCAAGAATAGCCTAACGATGCATATGCTAACTCACACAGGGGAGAAATCGTTCTGCTGCCATGAATGTGGCAAATGCTTTGGTCTAAACACGAGACTGATACTTCACATGAGGACACACACAGGGGAGAAGCCACACAAGTGCCCTTTCTGTGCCAGATGCTTTACATTTCCAAGTCACTTAAGTCGTCACAAGAAGCTCCACACAGGAGAGCGACCACATCAATGTAATGTCTGTGGGAAATGCTACACACGGAAGGAGCACCTGACAGACCATATGACATCCCATACTGGAGCAAAACCATACAGCTGTAAGCAATGTGGCAAATGCTACGCATTGCAGGGAAACCTGAGAGCGCATATGGCGAGTCACACAGGGAATAAGTCATTGTGCAGGTGCGCTGTGTGTGGATTGGGTGTTCTAAATCTAAGTCGCCACATGCAAGAAGTTCACACAGGAGGCAAACAGCATCAGTGCCAAGATTGTAGGAAGTGCTTCAACCGAAAGGAAAAACTGACAGAGCACATGAGGACTCACACGGGAGAGAAACCGTACCGCTGTCATGATTGTGGCGAATGCTTTAGGCTCAATGTAACCCTGAAGAAACACATGATGACACACACAGCTGCGGCAAGTGCTTTTCCATGAGAGAAGCTATGAGAAGTGAAGAGGACACACACAGGGAGAAATCTGCTTAGTGCGATGCATGTTTCAGCGATATTGTTTAGATTGTTCAAATTCAATGTTTTAATGTTCACATTCAATGTTCATAAAGTTTCAATTCATGTTTCAACTGATATTTAATTTCAGAATTTATTCAGGGTCAGGGTCAGGGTTAAGGGTTTGTTTAAGGTAAGGGTCAATGTTAGTTTTTTGCTAGTCGGTTTAAGCGTCAGCTGTGTCCTTATAGTCTCTTCCATAATAGGTACATAAAAGCTATTTGTAAAATAAAACAGTGTGTAAAGTGTCGACATGCTTGTACCCTCTACTACATCTCTGGACAGCACATAAGAATCCATTGTGTAAAATGTGTCAGTCAAACAATGAGAGGCTTTTTGTAACTGACACATGTAAGAGAACCTGTGCCCCAGGTAATAACTATTGAATTAGTGACTGAACATGTAGCACCCCCACATTGTGACAACTAGTTGAGGGTTTGGGAGGAGGGAGGGAAGTGGGTTCATATGGTCCACAAAAATGTGTATTTCACTTATTTTGTATATCTATGTTGCCCATTTGTAACTTTAATCTCAAAATGCACATTTACCTGGCTGTACCTTCCGGTCATTGTTGGTGCTTTATGTTGGTATCAATAAAAAAATGATGAACATGAAAACTCGCATTGCTGTTGTTTCTATATAGCACAAAGCAAGAATTTCGAGCACCCTGAATCCCTGTGATAGAATCTTACTCAGGACATCAGAAACACTGTCTTCCATCAACACTCAGAGGAAATGCTGCTCAGGTAGATAAATGTAGTAGATGGAGAAGTGACCATTCATGATCCAGGGCGTAAGGTAGCCTAGCGGTTAAGAGCGTTGGGCCAGTGACCCAAAAGGTCGCTGATTCGAATCCCCGAGCCGACTAGGTGAAAAATCTGTTAACCCTAATTGCTGCTGTAAGTCGCTGTGGATAAGAGTGTCTGCTAAAGCAGTGGTTCTCAAACCTCTCCTCGGCAACCCCCAGTCATTCCAAACCTCTCCTTGGCAACCCCCAGTCATTCCAAACCTCTCCTCGGCAACCCCCAGTCATTCCAAACCTCTCCTCGGCAACCCCCAGTCATTCCAAACCTCTCCTTGGCAACCCCCAGTCATTCCATGTATTTGATCTATTCCAGAGCTAGCACACCTGATTCAACTTGTCAACTAAAATCTGTTGCTGTGCCCTTGAGCAAGGCACTTAACCCTAATTGCTCCAAGGGCGCTGTACAATGGTTACCCTGGCCGTGACCCCACTCCCTGCGGGTGTCTCGGGGGATTTGGTATATGCAAAAAAATTAAAATGTATTACACACTTGTGTGTAACAGGACAAGTATAAGCACCCCCCAAATAATTATTATTCATTATCAAGACCTTGAATAGGTGAATCAAGTGAGCTAGTTCAGAGCTACAACAAAATTGTGAAAAGTCTATGGGTCCCCGAGGAGAGGTTTGGTATTTTATTAGGATCCCCATTAGCTGTTGCGAAAGCAGCAGCTATTCTTCCTAGGGTCCACACAAAACATGAAACATTACATAATACAGAACAGTAATAGACAAGAACAACTCAAGGACAGAACTACATACATTTAAATATGGCACACGTAGCCTACATATCAATACATATACAAACTATCTAGGTCAAATAGGGGAGAGGCGTTGTGTCGTGAGGTGTTGCTTTATCTGTTTTTTTTAAACCAGGTTTGCTGTTCATTTGAGCAATATGAAATGGAAGCAATAATGGCTCTATATAATACTGTACGCTTTCTTGAATTTGTTCTGGATTTGGGGACTGTGAAAAGACCCCTGGTGGCATGTCTGGTGGGGTAAGTGTGTGTGTCAGAGCTGTGTCTAAGTTGACTATGCAAACAATTTGGAATTTTCAACATGTTCATGTTTCTTATAAAAAGAAGAAGTGATGCAGTCAGTCTCTCCTCAACTCTTAGCCAAGCGAGACTGGCATGCATAGTATTTACATTAGGAAAAAAAGTATTTAGTCAGCCACCAATTGTGCAAGTTCTCCCACTTAAAAATATGAGAGAGGCCTGTAATTTTCATCATAGGTGCACGTCAACTATGACAGACAAATTGAGAAAAAAATATCCAGAAAATCACATTGTAGGATTTTTAATGAATTTATTTGCAAATTATGGTGGAAAATAAGTATTTGGTCACCTACAAACAAGCAAGATTTCTGGCTCTCACAGACCTGTAACTTCTTCTTTAAGAGGCTCCTCTGTCCTCCACTCGTTACCTGTATTAATGGCACCTGTTTGAACTTGTTATCAGTATCAAAGACACCTGTCCACAACCTCAAACAGTCACACTCCAAACTCCACTATGGCCAAGACCAAAGAGCTGTCAAAGGACACCAGAAACACAATTGTAGACCTGCACCAGGCTGGGAAGACTGAATCTGCAATAGGTAAGCAGCTTGGTTTGAAGAAATCAACTGTGGGAGCAATTATTAGGAAATGGAAGACATACAAGACCACTGCGAATCTCCCTCGATCTGGGGCTCCACGCAAGATCTCACCCCGTGGGGTCAAAATGATCACAAGAACGGTGAGCAAAAATCCCAGAACCACACGGGGGGACCTAGTGAATGACCTGCAGAGAGCTGGGACCAAAGTAACAAAGCCTACCATCAGTAACACACTACGCCCGCCAGGACTCAAATCCTGCAGTGCCAGACGTGTCCCCCTGCTTAAGCCAGTACATGTCCAGGCCCGTCTGAAGTTTGCTAGAGTGCATTTGGATGATCCAGAAGAGGATTGGGAGAATGTCATATGGTCAGATGAAACCAAAATAGAACTTTTTGGTAAAAACTCAACTCGTCGTGTTTGGAGGACAAAGAATGCTGAGTTGCATCCAAAGAACACCATACCTACTGTGAATCATGGGGGTGGAAACATCATGCTTTGGGGCTGTTTTTCTGCAAAGGGACCAGGACAACTGATCCGTGTAAAGGAAAGAATGAATGGGGCCATGTATCGTGAGATTTTGAGTGAAAACCTCCTTCCATCAGCAAGTGCATTGAAGATGAAACGTGGCTGGGTCTTTCAGCATGACAATGATCCCAAACACACCGCCCGGGCAACGAAGGAGTGGCTTCGTAAGAAACATTTCAAGGTCCTGGAGTGGCCTAGCCAGTCTCCAGATCTCAACCCCATAGAAAATCTTTGAAGGGGAGTTGAAAGTCTGTGTTGTCTATGCGACAGCCCCAAAACATCACTGCTCTAGAGGAGATCTGCATGGAGGAATGGGCCAAAATACCAGCAACAGTGTGTGAAAACCTTGTGAAGACTTACAGAAAACGTTTGACCTGTGTCATTGCCAACAAAGGGTATATAACAAAGTATTGAGAAACTTTTTGTTATTGACCAAATACTTATTTTCCACCATAATTTGCAAATAAATTCATTAAAATCCTACAATGTGATTTTCTGGATTTCTTTTTCCTCATTTTGTCTG
>NW_025538159.1:0-22477 GCF_020615455.1 Coregonus clupeaformis | reverse complement strand
CCCTTTCCCAGTCTGCTGTTCCCACATGCTTCAAGATGGCCACCATTGTTCCTGTACCCAAGAAAGCAAAGGTAACTGAACTAAATGACTATCGCCCTGTAGCACTCACTGTTACGGAGTCTAGTTGATAGGTAATCGACTAGTTGGACTGTTCCCCAGACTCCACGCGTGAGGGATTTGTACAAGGCTTAACAAGGCTATTGAACTGAACATTGGTGTCTGTCTTTATTCCTTAATCCAACATATCATTACAGAAACATGGTATCAGAAGTGGCTCGGAAAACACACGTTTGTTATTTTTGTAGCTAAGTACAGTATAGGCGCAGTTTCGTTCCATATGCGAACACAAGCCGTTTCCTACTCACAACACTGATCAACTCGTGTTAGCTGGCTAGCTAGCATCACTACCTACCTCCATGACTGAAGACAAAGAAATCTCCTATTCCATTGCTATGGCAGCGAACATTCCGCCACCAAATCACATGGTTCTCACAGGGACTGGAATACTAATTGGGACAACTTCGGGATGAATTGAGGACTATGCGCTGGCGACTGGTCTACATGAGAAACCCAACGAGGTACAAGCGGCAACTCTGAGGAGTTTAATGGGCAGCGAATGCAGGCATATCTACCGGCACAATCTCACCCTCACGGCACGACAACAGTGTGATGCAAAGGCTATATTGGATGCATTGGGAATTACTTCAAACCCGCCAGAAACGTAATTTACGGACGGTTCGTTTTGGAAGCTGCAAACAGGAAGAGGGTGAGTCAGTACACAACTTTGTAACCCGTTTGAGAGAGAGAATCCGCCACTTGTGAATACGGGGGATTGAAAGATGAACTGATTCGTGACAAAATAGTACTGGGAATTGCAAATGAGAATACGCGCCGGGCGTCTACTGAGAGAGAGAGGCTTAACATTAGTAACTGCCATCGAAATGTGCCGCACTGCAAGTCACTGACATGAGAATGAGAGCAATGGAAACGGAAACCCCACGCTCCGACGTTGATACTGTTCACGCTGTTGCTAGGCAGACATTCAGACAAAACCAATCGAGGCAGAGTAATTCACCACGAACGGTGAACACAGAGAGCCCCGTAGCATGTAAATACTGTGGGAATACACACACACGTGGCAAAGAGCACTGCCCGGCCTATGGAAAACCATGCAGAGCTTGTGGAACTAATAATCACTTTGCAAAAGTGTGTCTCAAAAGCAAAGAAGGGTGAGTGAGGGCAAGATTCACTGTGTTGATGATGTTACTCAATGTTCAGAGCTGAACAGTGAAAGTGACATTTACATGCATGAATCCATTGGGGCTGTACACTCAAGAGGGAAGAAATGGTTTGTGACACTCACGATTACACAACAAGCAACAACAATGTCAACTGGATTCGGGTGCTACATGCAACGTAATGAGCTACAAAGACAAAATCAATCTGGCACCTGACACACTCTATTTCCCAGCGATACTAGACTAAAGCTGTACTCAGGAGAACTAATGAGCTCTATGGGCACCTTTGAGACCGAATGTGTTATTCGGGACGGTTCCAAACACAAGCTGGAGTTCGAGATTGTGAAAACCAGTCAAAATCCTCTCCTCTCAGGCTCTACATGCGAACGCCTGGGACTGATGCAGTTCACTGTACCAAATGACCTGCACATTGTGGATCATGTCCAGCATGGACCCCTGTCCAAAGAACAACTACTCAGCAGATATGACGATGTATTCAACATGCCCGTTGAATCAGTGCCTGGGGAGGTACACTTTGAAGTGGATGAGAGCATTACTCCAGTCCAGTGTGCTCCTCGCAATGTGCCCATTGCAATGAAAGTGGCTGTGAAGGCCCAGCTGGACAAGTACGAGGCCGATGGCCACATGACATCTGTGACTGAACCAACTGACTGGATCAGCAATATGGTCATAGTGAAAAAACCAGAGAAGCTGAGGGTCTGCATCGACTCCAAAGCATCTGAACCAAGCACTGAAACGATCCCACTACATCATGCCGACACTAGAGGATGTCCTCTATAACTTCCCAAGGCCAGGATTTTCACCTTGGTGGATGCCCGAGATGCATTCCTTCAATGCAAGCTGGACGAAGAAAGCAGCTTCATGACTACCTTCTGGACCCCTGGGAGTCGGAAACGCTGGCTCAAGCTCCCGTTTGGTGTCTCAGTGGCGCCTGAGGTATACCAACGCAAGCAGCACGAGTTACTGGCTGGGCTCAAGGGCATTGAACCCATCGCCGATGATATCCTGATCGTAGGCTGTGGTGAAACAGACGAAGAAGCAGAACGCGACCACGATGTGAAGCTCCTGGCACTGATGGAGCGCTGCCCGATCAGTTAAGCTTCGTCTTGGCCTGAAGAAGCTGCAGTTCAAGGTGAAAGACGTCCACTTCCATGGCCACATTCTCTCGGCAAAAGGCCTGAAGCCGGACCCAGACAAGGTCAAGCGATCCTCGACATGCCAAACCCGTCTGATGCAAAAGGAGTACAGCACGTCTCACCGGCTTTGCAAACTATCTTGCAAAGTTCATGCCACACCTATCAGCAGTCTGTGAGCCTCTGCGCGGTTGCTGGACAAAGACACACCATGGCACTGGCTACCCAAGCACGAGGCCGCAGTGCAGGAGATGAAATCTCTGGCTTCATCCATGCCAGTGTTGCGCTACTACGACGTCACGAAGCCTGTCACAATCCAGAGCGACTCTAGCCAAAGGGGACTTGGATGCTGCCTTATGCAGGAAGGCCAGCCCGTTGCCGTTTGCCTCGAGAGCGCTCACCCCCCCCCGAACAAAACTATGCACAAATTGAGAAAGAGTGCCTCAGCATCGTCTTCTCCTGCCAGCGATTCCATCACTTCTTATATGGTCGAGAGCTGGTCACCGCTGAAACTGACCACAAACCACTCATTGCCATATTCAGTAAACCTCTCCTCAACGCGCCCAAGAGGCTTCAAAAGTATGCTCCTGACTCTGCAAAACTACAGCCTGAAGGTCATTTACAAGCCAGGACCTGAGATGTACATCAGCGACACACTGAGCAGGGCAACAGCACAATGTACAGGTAGAGGCACCTGCCTATCAGCGGCAGGCCATCTGCTCGCTTCACAGCAGGAACAACAAGATGTTCAACAGATCAATCAGGCAGACTACTTAAACGTGACAGATCACCGCCCCTAGCCCAGATCAGGCAACATACTGACAAGGACGAACACCTACAGTCACTGAAGTCCATGGCTCTAGCAGGTTGGCCATATCTGAAAGAGGAGACACCTTTCACAGTGAGAGAATACTGGACCTTTCGAGATGAGATCAGTGTGCAAAATGGCGTCTTGTTCAGAGGTCAGAAGGTCATTATTCCCAAATCACTACGTCCAGAGATGCTTACCCGCATACACTCCAGTCACGTCGGAGGTGACGCATGCTACCGTCAGGCTCGTGAAACATTATACTGGCCAAACATGCAAGCAGAAATTAAAGACTTTGTCAGCAACTGTACCACATGCAACGAGTACGCTCATGAACAGCAAAAGGAAACCATGATGTCACACGAACTGCCCACAAGGGCCTGGCAAATCATCAGCATGGACTTATTCAGCCACAGACAAAAGGACTATCTTCTCCTCGTTGATCATTACTCTGACTTTTGGGAAATTGAACTGCTCCCTGACTTGTCCGCAGAGACGGTCATAAAGCGCTGCAAGGCGCAGTTTGCAAGGCAAGGTCAGCCTGACAAGGTAATCACGGACAATGGCCCACAATTCACTGCACAGTTCAAGCGTTTCGCCTCAGAATGGGAGTTTGACCACGTGACCTCCTCTCCAAGACACCCAAAAGCAAATGGCAAGGCAGAATCAGCTGTCAAGATTGCAAAAAAACCTGTTAAGCAGGGCCTTGCAGCGACAGCAACGACCCATGGAAAGCGATCTTACAGTGGGAGGAACACACCCACCGAAAACATGGACAGCAGCCCAGCACAACGCCTTCTGTCCAGACGTCCGAAGACTACTATCCCCGTAGCTAACAAGCTACTTGAGCCCTGCGTCATGGTTGGCGTCACGGACAAACTGCGTCACAGAAAGCAGCTCGCTAAGTGCTTCTACGACCGGACTGCTCGAGACCTACCAGAGCTGGAGGTGGGTGAAACTATAAGGATGAAACCGCTGCCGGGAGACCACACAGGACTTTGGAGGCTGGGCACATGCCTACAGAGAGTTGCACCACGTTCTTACCTGGTGGATGTTGGTGGCTCCCTCTATCGTCGTAACCGGGTGGATCTGCGCGTAGCAGAGCAGACAAACCAGAACATGCCATACACTCACTTAGATGAGCTGGATCACAGTCCAGGCCTAAGGGTAAGGGGGTGCAGAATTGAGACATGAGCCAACTGAAGGTGGAAGCTTCTACCCCACCAAACTCTCCAGCTCGTGGCCCTAATCCTACCCCCTGTCAGAGCCAATACTTACTCACGGGTGGGTCGGCTGTGCAAGCCACCGGACAGGCTTACTCTGTAAGCAGAGACTTAACTTGTTGTCTGTTAATTTAAAAAAATATTTCAAAAAATAAAAAAAATAAAAAAAATAAAATAAAAAAGGAAGATGACAGCTGAAGTAAAAAGAAAATGTCATGCTTTTCAATTGTTATGACTTGACTGTTAAGAACGCAATGTTATGCCGTTATGTTTGCACTTTCTATTGAAAAGGATGATGTTACGGAGTCTAGTTGATAGGTAATCGACTAGTTGGACTGTTCCCCAGACTCCACGCGTAGGGATTTGTACAAGGCTTAACAAGGCTATTGAACTGAACATTGGTGTCTGTCTTTATTCCTTAATCCAACATATCATACAGAAACACTCACCTCTGTCATCATGATGTGCTTTGAGAGACTAGTCAAGGATCATATCACCTCACCTCATCATATCATCATATCATATCACCTTACCTGTCACCCTAGACCCACTTCAATTTGCTTACGCCCCAATAGATCCACAGACGATGCAATCGCCATCACACTGCACACTGCCTTATCCCATCTGGACAAGAGGAATACCTATGTAAGAATGCTGTTCATTGACTATAGCTCAGCATTCAACACCATAGTACCCTCCAAGCTCATCATTAAGCTTGAGGCCCTGGGTCTGAACCCCGCCCTGTGCAACTGGGTCCTGGACTTCCTGACAGGCCGCCCCCAGGTGGTGAAGGTAGGAAACAACATCTCCACTTCGCTGATCCTCAACATTGGGGCCCCACAAGGGTAGGTGCTCAGCCCCTCCTGTACTCCCTGTTCACCCATGACTGCATGGCCAAGCACGCCTCCAACTCCAATCATCAAGTTTGCAGACGACACAGCAGTAGTAGGCTTGATTACCAATAATGACAGAGACCGCCTACAGGGAGGAGGTGAGGGCTCTGGGAGCAGTCGTGCCAGGAAAATAACCTTTCACTCAACATCAACAAAACAAAGGAGATGATCATCGTGGACTTCAGGAAACAGAGGGTGCACCCCCTATCCACATCGATGGGACCGCAGTGGAGAAGTGGAAAGCTTCAAGTTCTTTGGCGTACACATCACTGACAAACTGAAATGGTCCACCCACACAGAGAGTGTGGTGAAGAAGGCACAACAGAGCCTCTTCAACCTCAGGAGGCTGAAGAAATATGGCTTGGCTCCTAAAACCCTCACAAACTTTTACAGATGCACAATTGAGCATCCTGTCGGGCTCCGCCCGCAACCGTAGTGCTCTCCAGAGGGTGGTGCGGTCTGCCGAACGCATTACCGGGGGCAAACTACCCGCCCTCCAAGACACCTACAGCACCCGATGTCACAGGAAGGCCAAAAAGATCATCAAGGACATCAACCACTCGAGCCACTGCCTGTTCACCCGTTATCATCCAGAAGGCGAGGTCAGTACAGGTGCATCAAAGCTGGGACCGAGAGAATGAAAAACAGCTTCTATCTCAAGGCCATCAGACTGTTAAATAGCCATCACTAGCACATTAGAGGCTGCTGCTGCCTATTGAAATCACTGGCCTACTTTAAGAAATGGAACACTAGTCACTTTAATAATGTTTACATATCTTGCACTACTCATCTCAAATGTATATACTGTATTCTATTCTATAATATTCTACTGTATCTTCGTCCATGCCGCTCTGTCATTGCTTGTCCATATATGTATATATTCTTCAAATTCCATTCCTTACTAGATTTGTGTGTATTGGGTATATGTTGTGAAATTGTTAGATATTAATTGTTAGTTATTACTGCACTGTCGGAGCTAGAAGTACAAGCATTTCGCTACACCTGCAATAACATCTGCTAAACACGTGTATGTGACAATTAAAAATTTGATTTGATTTGGAAATTACTCAGCACCATGGACAGTGAGTGGACACCGGGAGAGCTCGAGCAGGGCTGTGGCAATTGCCACTCGCGGGAAATATATTGGCACATCATTCAGCATGGACAGTGGACACCAGGCAAGGACTCGATGAATGGTGAGTAACTGACAGAAAATCTTTGATGTACTCTAAAATGTATAGTTACAATTATTTGCTATATTGTTGACTTTGATCATTAATGGGTTTAACCCCTGGATATTATGTGAGACAACAAAGTTTAAGTTGAAAAACAACGTTAGCTGGCTACATATAGCTAGATGCTACCTATAGGCCCACATTTCTCTCATGATTTGGCCAAAGGCGATTTCATATAAGCTTGATAAGAATGAATGATATTTAATCAGATTCTCTAGTTGTCTGTGTTTGTACAAAAGGAGGGAGAGAGAGAGAGAGCGAGCGAGCGAGCGGAGAAGAGAGAGAGAGAGAGAGAGAGAGAGAGAGAGATAAAGGTTTCAGACATGTGGCATCCCAGGCATCAAAGATATAACGTTTTCTTAGAGGAGGACAGTGAGGAAACCCCTAGAAACGCAGCATCAAGACGAGCTCCAGCTGTAAGTTAGCTTTATCTTACAAAGATGGTGACAAACTGTATGCAGTAAACAGGGTCCAGGCTAAGTTATTTATCATAACTTGATTCAGTACTTTAGTGAATGGGATGGCCAGCACATCAAAAATAATCATCAATAATCAATTTATTTGCTCTGCAGGTTGCTGTCGGAATTTGCTCCTGCAGAGCAAATATTTGGATTAATGATAATATTTGATTTTACTTGCCTTGAAGCTGCTTAGGCAACATGTGATTACTGAAAATTATAAATAGATTATTTTATTTCAGAAAGACCTCATGTCATTCATAAAGACATGTCATTAAACTAGAATTGTATTTCCTTTTCCACTAATTGTTTTCTGTTATGAAACCACCTAGCCAGCTCCTTTCATGACAATTCATTTTTTTTAGGCTGCTGAAGCTGTGGATGGGGATGGGAGCGACACCCGAGCCAGAAACAAACGTGCATGAGGTACATCTACAGTTGAAGTCGGAAGTTTACATACACCTTAGCCAAATACATTTTAAACTCAGTTTTCACAATTCCTGACATTTAATCCTAGAAGGTCAGTTAGGATCACCACTTTATTTTAAGAATGTGAAATGTCAGAATAATAGTAGAGAGAATTATTTATTTCAGCTTTTATTTCTTTCATCCCATTCCCAGTGGGTCAGAAGTTTACATACACTCAATTAGTATTTGGTAGCATTGCCTTTAAATTGTTTAACTTGGGTCAAACGTTTCAGGTAGCCTTCCACAAGCTTCCCACAATAAGTTGGGTGAATTTGTGGCCCATTCCTCCTGACAGAGCTGGTGTAACTGAGTCAGGTTTGTAGGCCTCCATGCTCGCACACTCTTTTCAGTTCGGCCCACAAATTGTCTATAGGATTGAGGTCAGGGCTTTGTGATGGCCACTCCAATACCTTGACTTTGTTGTCCGTAAAGCCATTTTGCCACAACTTTGGAAGTATGCTTGGGGTCATTGTTCATTTGGAAGACCCATTTGCGAACAAGCTTTAACTTCCTGACTGATGTCTTGAGATGTTGCTTCAATATATTCACATAATTTTCCTTCCTCATGATGCCATTTATTTTGTGAAGTGCACCAGTCCCTCCTGCAGCAAAATCACCCCCACAGCATGATGCTGCCATCCCCGTTCTTCACGGTTGGGATGGTGTTCTTGGCTTGCAAGCAGCCCCCTTTTCCTCCAAACATAACTGATGGTCATTATGGCCAAACAGTTCTCTTTTTGTTTCATCAGACCAGAGGACATTTCTCCAAAAAGTACGATCTTTGTCCCCATGTGCAGTTGCAAACCGTAGTCTGGCTTTTTTTATGGCGGTTTTGGAACAGTGGCTTCTTCCTTGCTGAATGGCCTTTCAGGTTATGTCGATATAGGACTCGTTTTACTGTGGATATAGATACTTTTGTACCTGTTTCCTCCAACATCTGCACAAGGTCCTTTGCTGTTGTTCTGGGATTGATTTGCACTTTTCGCACCAAAGCATTTTCATCTCTAGGAGACAGAACGCGTCTCCTTCCTGAGTGGTATGACGGCTGCGTGGTCCCATGGTGTTTATACTTGCGTACTATTGTTTGTACAGATGAACGTGGTACCTTCCAGGCGTTTGGAAATTGCTCACAAGGATGAACCAGACTTGTGGAGGTCTACAAAAAAATGGCTTGGCTGATTTATTTTTGATTTTCCCATGATGTCAAGCAAAGAGGCACTGAGTTTGAAGGTAGGCCTTGAAATACATCCACAGGTACACCTCCAATTGACTCAAATTATGTCAATTAGCCTATCAGAAACTTCAAAGCCACAACATAATTTTCTGGAATTTTCCAAGCTGTTTAAAGGCACAGTCAACTTAGTGTATGTAAACTTCTGACCCACTGGAATTGTGATACAGTGAATTGTAAGTGAAATAATCTGTCTGTAAACAATTGTTGGAAAAATGATTTGTATCATGCACAAAGTAGATGTCCTAACCGACTTGCCAAAACTATAGTTTGTTAACAAGAAATTTGTGGAGTGGTTAAAAAACTAGTTTTAATAACTCCAACCTAAGTGTATGTAAACTTCCGACTTCAACTGTAAATGTGTGGCATGTTGGACACAAACACACACACACACACAGAGGTAGGCTTAAGTTAATAAAGCATTACAGTGCTAGTCTGCACGTAAAAGGACAGTGTAACAATTGTGTTCCTCTTTAGGCTGCAGGAGCTGTGAGTGAGAGTCAAGACATGGATTTGGAAGACTTTAACGACGCATCCGATGTCTGAAGCAAACATGCATGAGGTATATTAGCATTGCTAGAAGTATCATATATATATATTTAAGTGCTTTTTCTGTATATAATAGTACTATACAGTCGTAGTATAGTATAGTGTTGTGTGTTTCGTTAGATAGCTAGCTAACTAATACTTACAAACTATACGGCAAATAAGGGCATTATTGTCACCATAAAAGATGAATGATGGGCGTTTTTCAGGCGGAGTTATAATCCTCGTTCACACGTGCACAGTTTTACGACTGGTCTGATTTGTAATGGGAAACATACGTATGTATGGCGTCCTCCAAGTTTATAAATCTAAATATTTTTTGTGCATGCACTGTCTTTTCAGAAATGGCGCAGATATTTAGTGTTACATTTCAAGCTAACGGTTATAGAGCCCCACAGTGGAGGTGTCATAATACCCATAAAACAATCCCTTATGGGAAAAATGAATGGTGGAAAAAAACGATTGAAACCATTTCCCTGTTTGACCGCTAGGTTTTATGGGTATTATGACTGATACTGTGGTACTCTATAAATGAGGCCCCTGGTCTCTCGCGATGTTTCGCCCCTTGACCTGTTTTATTTTCATTTAAAAATTATCTTGTTTTTTGTAAAGCAATTTCAAATCTTTTGAATTAATGGTTCACACTGGAGATTTTTGTCGCTATTCAACAAATTCATATATATATATATATATATATATATATATATATATATATATATTTAGGGTGTAACGATCCATCTACTACATCGATGTATCGATTCATATTCCTATGATCCAACTACATCGATCTGTGCTCAGCGAGTTGGCCTTTTGGACAACATATATCGATCTAACATCGTTTTAAAATGTAATAAATCGATTGTATCGATACTAGGAAATAACCCATTGATTTAAGCACGTCAGACTTTATATGGATGTTTTTTCTTAGCACTTTTAATGATAAAGGCTTTAAACATTACTTTCGATTCAGTCTGCCTATCCGTGACGTCATCGCACCAACAGCAGCGCAAAGGCGCAAAGACAACAAAACATAGCATGGCGGATGACAGAGGAGAAGCCGACGAGCGAGAAATTATCAAGCCACCATTGCGGTCCTTACAAGAAACAGGAATCTAGGAAACTTCACCTGCACTGTCCAGTATCCAGGTATTTATTTCAGTCACACTGGTTGAATTTTTGGCTAAAAGGTTACTGAATCGATTTCAAGTCACTGAATCGTTTCGGATCGGATCGTTCTAAATGAACCAATATCGTCCTTGAATCGTATCGACAACCAAGAATCGTGATACAAATCGAATCGTTGTTAAAACGAATCGTTACACCCCTAATATATTGTGACGTCACGAGAGGCTACACAGCTTTCAGCGGGATTGCTCAAGTAGTGCAAGGAGACAAGGTTCAAACAAAACAAGGATTTTATTATAGGTCTTGGGAAATTAACGAAAATATAACCAAATTCTGTTCTCTTGTGGCTCTTTAAGGGTTACCAGTTCAGGGATGTCTCTTCCACATCCAAAAACATAATTCTCACTCGCTCAGATAACTTTTCCCCAGCCTTACTGTAGTCCACGTTGCAGCTAGTGGCCAACCCAGCAAAAAAGTCCTTCCAAATGTCTCTCACGTATTTCCACAGGTGCATATATCCAAAGGTGAGTATTTCCCAAAGGTAAGTATCTCCAAATCCTTATATTCCTCATGGAAGTGGACGTGCAGCACTCTTGTCCTCCAGAGAGCCCAGGTTGGAGACTGTGTCTCTTCACCCCCCACACACCCTCTCAGTGTGTCTCTTCCCTTCCCAAACCTTCAGCTCATCAGCTCCTCATTTGTTTCAGCTGCGTGGGAAGATTGGCCATAGAGGGGTGGAGTTCCCGACCATACCAGCAGATGGAGCCATAGCTGTCTGGGTTTGCAGCCACCTCAGGGGGATGTAACGTCCCTCCAGGACACAGCCTCTCGTGACATCACACATCCCCTCCCTCGGGACCGACGTCCTCGTCGGGTAAAGGCAGCGAAGAAGGCATCACGCCGGGAGAGGGCGTCCGCATTGCCGTGGTGCTTGCCAGACTGCTCTCTCTTCAACTCCTCCAACTCTAGGACCAGGGACTCAGCCTCCTGTTGTCTCTCCTTGAGTTTCTTACTGAACGCATCAGCCTTGGTTTTATAGAGTTTAGCTTCTGTTGAGCAGCTTTCAGTTCCTTCTCTCTCTCTGCCTCCGCATTCTTCATCTTGTTCTCCAACACCTTGTACTTCTCCTCTGCCTTCTTCTGGACCTCCTTACTACTGCGCAGGGTCTCCTCACACTCCTCGATGGTCCTGCGCAGCCTCTCCAGCTCCTCCTGTTGCTTATGGAAGGAGCTCTGCTGGAGTTTAGCCTGGAGGATATCCAACTCTTCTGTCTTCATGTCTAACTGTTGCTTTAACAAATGATACCTCTCAGCGGTCCCCTTCAGACCAGACAGTTCTTTGTCCAGATTCTGTAGCTCCGTCTCTGTGTCGGTCTGGGCACCTGCCATCCCTATCCGAGCCCGGGCGGGAGTGAGTAATTCGGAGGATTGCACCGGAGCCTTCCCAGGATGAGTCTTGCCTCTCCGTTTCCGAGGTACTCGGGTTATCCTCTCCTGAGACTCTCTCCAGAGTGGGTAAAAAGGCTGGGCAGTCTCGTCCAATTAGGACAGGGACGGGGAGGGAATCAACCACCCCGCCGTCGTGTGTATGGTTCCCCGTGTGCTGGTCATTGTAAGTTCAGTAATGGGGTATTCTCTGGTGTCCCCATGGACACAGGAAACTGGGAGGACTTTCCCCTGGGGTCAGACACGTTGGGCCCACCAAATCCTTACGCACCAGGGTGGCCCGGCTACCAGAATCCAGTAAGGCCTCCACATCATGGTGATTCACAGTTACCGGGCAGGTGGGGGGGTCGATCTGGGCCGCCATCTACGACTCCCAAGAGCGAGGCAAAACGGTGTGTGGGTGCTGCGCTGGAGGACTCCGCAGTGGGCATAGGTTCATCGGCTGGTTTCCCACACTGCCAGGAGATATGTCCCATCTCCCCCACACCGGTAACACTGTCGAGTTTCCCCCTCCTGGTGTACTCTTCTTGGACCCGCCTGGTTTCTGGCTCCCCCTGGAGCCGGGATGAGTCCTGACGTGGCTGGGTTCGAGACCTTGGGGTCCTTTGGGACGGGTTCTTCCCATTTGTGGTGGGGCCGCACTCCTGGGGTCTTTCCGGGAAGCATTCAGCATCTCCGCTGTGGCCTGGTACTTTTCCCACAGCTTCCCACGGTCAGATCAGCCGTGGTCAAGGCCTGTTGACTGATGAACCGTTTTGCCTCATAAGGCAGGCGCGTGAGGTAACGATCCACCACAACGGCCTCCACCACCGCCGCTGCTGTATTCCTCTGCGGATCCAGCCATTTCCTTGCGATTCGGACAAGTTCATGCATCTGCGCCCGAGGAGGTTGGTCTGGTTGGAAGGTCCAGCTGTGAAAGCGCTGGGCCATACCAAACTTTGTGAGTCCATATCTGCTGAGGATCTCAGACTTCAGGGCATCATAGTCAGTAACCTGGTCAGGGCCCAGGTCCCGGACAGCATTCAGCGATTCCCCGGTTAGGAAGGGGGCTAACAGACCAACCCACTGTTGCTTGGGCCAGGCTTCCCTAGTGGCCGTGGCCTCAAATGCATGCAGGTATGCCTCAATGTCATCGGTAGCTCCCATCTTAGATATAAAGTCACTTGCCTTTATTGGGCGGGTATTTTGGACAACCATCTGTCTCTGCAACTGCAATTCCTCTGCCTTCAGAAGGTTGGCTTTCTTTTGCTCCTCCAAGAGAGCCACGTTTGCTTGCATCTGGGCTTGCTGGCCAGCAACAAGGGCTTTCAATATGTCCTCCATTTCAGTCGGCGGGAGCCTACGGCCAACTTGGAAAACTGGGTGATCAAACCTTCGGTATCCTCCTCTGACATGCACTATTAACGCTTGAGCTTGCCCGTATTCTCCACCATCTGTGACGTCACGAGAGGCTACACAGCTTTCAACGGGATTGCTCAAGTAGTGCAAGGAGACAAGGTTCAAACAAAACAAGGATTTTATTATAGGTCTTGGGAAATTAACGAAAATATAACCAAATTCTGTTCTCTTGTGGCTCTTTAAGGGTTACCAGTTCAGGGATGTCTCTTCCACATCCAAAAACATAATTCTCACTCGCTCAGATAACTTTTCCCCAGCCTTACTGTAGTCCACGTTGCAGCTAGTGGCCAACCCAGCAAAAATCCTTCCAAATGTCTCTCACGTATTTCCACAGGTGCATATATCCAAAGGTGAGTATTTCCCAAAGGTAAGTATCTCCAAATCCTTATATTCCTCATGGAAGTGGACGTGCAGCACTCTTGTCCTCCAGAGAGCCCAGGTTGGAGACTGTGTCTCTTCACCCCCCACACACCCTCTCAGTGTGTCTCTTCCCTTCCCAAACCTTCAGCTCATCAGCTCCTCATTTGTTTCAGCTGCGTGGGAAGATTGGCCATAGAGGGGTGGAGTTCCCGACCATACCAGCAGATGGAGCCATAGCTGTCTGGGTTTGCAGCCACCTCAGGGGGATGTAACGTCCCTCCAGGACACAGCCTCTCGTGACATCACAATATACAGTGAGGGAAAAAAGTATTTGATCCCCTGCTGATTTTGTACGTTTGCCCACTGACAAAGAAATGATCAGTCTATAATTTTAATGGTAGGTTTATTTGAACAGTGAGAGACAGAATAACAACAAAAAATCCAGAATAACGCATGTCAAAAATGTTATAAATTGATTTGCATTTAAATGAGGGAAATAAGTATTTGACCCCCTCTCAATCAGAAAGATTTCTGCCTCCCCAGGTGTCTTTTATACAGGTAACGAGCTGAGATTAGGAGCACACTCTTAAAGGGGGTGCTCCTAATCTCAGCTTGTTACCTGTATAAAGACACCTGTCCACAGAAGCAATCAATCAATCAGATTCCAAACTCTCCACCATGGCCAAGACCAAAGAGCTCTCCAAGGATGTCAGGGACAAGATTGTAGACCTACACAAGGCTGGAATGGGCTACAAGACCATCGCCAAGCAGCTTGGTGAGAAGGTGACAACAGTTGGTGCGATTATTCGCAAATGGAAGAAACACAAAACAACTGTCAATCTCCCTCGGCCTGGGGCTCCATGCAAGATCTCACCTCGTGGAGTTGCAATGATCATGAGAACGGTGAGGAATCAGCCCAGAACTACACGGGAGGATCTTGTCAACGATCTCAAGGCAGCTGGGACCATAGGCACCAAGAAAACAATTGGTAACACACTACGCCGTGAAGGACTGAAATACTGCAGCGCCCGCAAGGTCCCCCTGCTCAAGAAAGCACATATACAGGCCCGTCTGAAGTTTGCCAATGAACATCTGAATGATTCAGAGGAGAACTGTGTGAAAGTGTTGTGGTCAGATGAGACCAAAATCGAGCTCTTTGGCATCAACTCAACTCGCCGTGTTTGGAGGAGGAGGAATGCTGCCTATGACCCCAAGAACACCATCCCCACCGTCAAACATGGAGGTGGGAAACATTATGCTTTGGGGGTGTTTTTCTGCTAAGGGGACAGGACAACTTCACCGCATCAAAGGGACGATGGACGGGGCCATGTACCGGTCCAAATCTTGGGTGAGAACCTCCTTCCGTCAGCCAGGGCATTGAAAATGGGTCGTGGATGGGTATTCCAGCATGACAATGACCCAAAACACACGGCCAAGGCAACAAAGGAGTGGCTCAAGAAGAAGCACATTAAGGTCCTGGAGTGGCCTAGCCAGTCTCCAGACCTTAATCCCATAGAAAATCTGTGGAGGGAGCTGAAGGTTCGAGTTGCCAAACGTCAGCCTCGAAACCTTAATGACTTGGAGAAGATCTGCAAAGAGGAGTGGGACAAAATCCCTCCTGAGATGTGAGCAAACCTGGTGGCCAACTACAAGAAACGTCTGACCTCTGTGATTGCCAACAAGGGTTTTGCCAAGTCATGTTTTGCTGAGGGGTCAAATACTTATTTCCCTCATTAAAATGCAAATCAATTCATAACATTTTTGACATGCGTTTTTCTGGATTTTGTTGTTGTTATTCTGTCTCTCACTGTTCAAATAAACCTACCATAAAAATTATAGACTGATCATGTCTTTGTCAGTGGGCAAACGTACAAAATCAGCAGGTGATCAAATACTTTTTCCCTCACTGTATACATATATATATATATATATATATATACAGCTGTGAAAAAATTAAGAGACCACTGCAAATGTTTCTTAAATCAGCATCTCTACATGTATGGCAGCCATTCCATTCCAGTGTCTGTTGAATTCCAACACAGGCACACCTCATTCTACTGAATTAGGTACTGATTAGGTGATCACCTGAACCAAATCTTATTTAACGAGGAAAAGTATAAAAACCACTGCTGTGGTCATCACTATCCTCTTGCAATAGGACCAGCTGGATGGCAAAAACAGTGCTAATAGTACCTCAAACGTAATATTAATCAAAAAATAACTATTGACCATGCCAAAGAGTTGAAAAGGACATTTTTGAGTGAGGAAAAGAAGGGTTCAATTCTGGCTTTACTGGCAGAGGGATACAGTGAGCTTAAAATGTCAAAGACGGCGGTTCATAAGAACAAGGTCAAGCAGCAGACATTGGGGACAACAAAAGCTACAGACCGGCAGAGGGCGAACGACTCTCTACTGACCGGGATGACCGCCAACTCATTCGAATGTCACTCAACAACCGTAGGATGACATCAAGTGACCTACAAAAAGAATGGCAAACGGCAGCTGGGGTGAAGTGCACAGCGAGGGTGGTTCGAACCAGGCTCCTAGGGGCAGGGCTGTGGTCCTCTGTAGCTCAGCTGGTAGAGCACGGCGCTTACTACGCGCAAGGTAGTGGGTTCGATCCCGGGACCACCCATACACCAAATTATGCACGCATGACTGTAAGTCCTTTGGATAAAGCGTCTGCTAAATGGCATATTATATTATTATTATAAGTCGTGCAAAGCTAGAAAAAAGCCCTTCATCAATGAGAAGCAAAAAGAAGAGCCAGGTTGAGGTTTGCAAAAGTCCATAAGGATTGGACCATAGAGGACTGGAGTAAGGTCATCTTCTCTGATGAGTCCAATTATCAGCTTTGCCCAACACCTGGTTGTCTAATGTTTGACGAAGACCTGGAGAGCCTACAAGCCACAATGTCTCGCACCCACTGTGAAATTTGGTGGAGTGTCGGTGATGATCTGGCGGTGCTTCAGCAAGGCTGGAATCTGGTAGATTTGTCTTTGTGAAGGACGCATTAATCCAAGCCACGTACAAGGTTGTCCTGGAAGAAAACTTGCTTCCTTTTGCTCTGACATTGTTCCCCAACTCTGAGGATTGGTTTTTCCAGCAGGACAATGCGCCATGCCACAGCCAGGTCAATCAAGGTGTGGATGGAGGACCACCAGATCAAGACCCTGTAATGGCCAGCCCAATCTCCAGACCTGAACCCCATTGAAAACTTCTGGAATGTGATCAAGAGGAAGATTAATGGTCATAAGCCATCAAACAAAGCCGAGCTGCTTGAATTTTTGCGCCAGGAGTGGCATAAAGTCACCCAACATCAATGTGAAAGACTGGTGGAGAGCATGCCAACGCATGAAAGCTGTGATTGAAAATCAGGGTTATTCCACCAAATATTGATTTCTGAACTCTTCCTAAGTTAAAACATTAGTATTGTGTTTTTTTAAAATGAGCATGAACTTATTTTCTTTGCATTATTCGAGGTCTGACAACACTGCATATTTTTGTTATTTTGACCAGTTGTCATTTTCTGCAAATAAATGCTCTAAATGACAATATTTTTATTTGGAATTTGGGAGAAATGTTGTCAGTAGTTTATAGAATAAAACAAAAAATGTATTTGTACCCAAACACATACCTATAAATTTTTCCCACAGATGTGTATATATATAAATGTGTATATATATATGTATATTTTATGATTTATTGGATTTTACACCCTTTTTCGATCTTGTCTCATCGCTGCAACTCCCCAACGGGGCTCGGGAGAGGTTAAGGTCGAGTCATGCGTCCTCGAAAACATGACCCGCCAAACCGCGATTCTTAACGCCCGCTTAACCCAGAAGCCAGCCGCATCAATGTGTCGGAGGAAACACTGTCCATGTCACATTCACATCACATTCATTTTACATATCCACTGTATACATGAATTGCAGCAAATTTGGTTCCTGTTTACATGAGGGATTCTATTAAGCTGCTGCGAGGGCCGGTAGGCCTAGTTTGCACCAGGTGAAAAGTGATAGCATTGGTTTTGGAGCAGGCTGCCTCCTGGCCGATGGCGAAGTAGGCTCAAAACAAAAGTGATGAACACTTAGTTACAATATACCCTATTACAGAATAAAAGAAAACAGAGATGAACTATCAATTCATATAATTGATTTGCATAGATTTAAACATACTATCAAATCCAATTGACCAAGTAGTAAAGATAAATTATTACTACAGTGGGGAAAAAAAGTATTTAGTCAGCCACCAATTGTGCAAGTTCTCCCACTTAAAAATATGATAGAGGCCTGTAATTTTCATCATAGGTACACGTCAACTATGACAGACAAATTGAGAAAATAAATCCAGAAAATCACATTGTAGGATTTTTTATGAATTTATTTGCAAATTATGGTAGAAAATAAGTATTTGGTCAACAAACAAGCAAGTTTTCTGGCTCTCACAGACTTGTAACTTCTTCTTTAAGAGGCTCCTCTGTCCTCCACCCGTTACCTGTATTAATGGCACCTGTTTGATCTTGTTATCAGTATAAAAGACACCTGTCCACAACCTCAAACAGTCACACTCCAAAACTCCACTATGGCCAAGACCAAAGAGCTGTCAAAGGAGACCGAAACAAAATTGTAGACCTGCACCAGGCTGGGAAGACTGAATCTGCAATAGGTAAGCAGCTTGGTTTGAAGAAATCAACTGTGGGAGCAATTATTAGGAAATGGAAGACATACAAGACCACTGATAATCTCCCTCGATCTGGGGCTCCACGCAAGATCTCACCCGTGGGGTCAAAATGATCACAAGAACGGTGAGCAAAAATCCCAGAACCACACGGGGGGACCTAGTGAATGACCTGCAGAGAGCTGGGACCAAAGTAACAAAGCCTACCATCAGTAACACACTACGCCGGCCAGGGACTCAAATCCTGCAGTGCCAGACGTGTCCCCCCTGCTTAAGCCAGTACATGTCCAGGCCCGTCTGAAGTTTGCTAGAGTGCATTTGGATGATCCAGAAGAGGATTGGGAGAATGGCATATGGTCAGATGAAACCAAAATACGAACTTTTTGGTAAAAACTCAACTGGTCGTGTTTGGAGGACAAAGAATGCTGAGTTGCATCCAAAGAACACCATACCTACTGTGAAGCATGGGGGTGAAACATCATGCTTTGGGGCTGTTTTTCTGCAAAGGGACCAGGACGACTGATCCGTGTAAAGGAAAGAATGAATGGGGCCATGTATCGTGAGATTTTGAGTGAAAACCTCCTTCCATCAGCAAGGGCATTGAAGATGAAACGTGGCTGGGTCTTTCAGCATGACAATGATCCCAAACACACCGCCCGGCAACGAAGGAGTGCCTTCGTAAGAAGCATTTCAAGGTCCTGGAGTGGCCTAGCCAGTCTCCAGATCTCAACCCCATAGAAAATCTTTGGAGGAGTTGAAAGTCCGTGTTGCCCAGTGACAGCGCCAAACATCACTGCTCTAAAGGAGATCTGCATGGAGGAATGGGCCAAAATACCAGCAACAGTGTGTGAAAACCTTGTGAAGACTTACAGAAAACGTTTGACCTGTGTCATTGCCAACAAAGGGTATTGTGACGTCACGAGAGGCTACACAGCTTTCAGCGGGATTGCTCAAGTAGTGCAAGGAGACAAGGTTCAAACAAAACAAGGATTTTATTAAAGGTCTTGGGAAATTAACGAAAATATAACCAAATTCTGTTCTCTTGTGGCTCTTTAAGGGTTAACAGTTCAGGGATGTCTCTTCCACATCCAAAATCATAGTTCTCACTCGCTCAGTTAACTTTTCCCCAGCCTTACTGTAGTCCACGTTGCAGCTAGTGGCCAACCCAGCAAAAGTCCTTCCCAATGTCTCTCCCCGTAGTTCCACAGGCGAATATATCCAAAGGTGAGTATTTCCCAAAGGTAAGTATCTCCAAATCCTTATATTCCTCATGGAAGTGGACGTGCAGCACTCTTGTCCTCCAGAGAGCCCAGGTTGGAGACTGTGTTACTTCACAACCCACACACTCACTCTCAGTGTGTCTCTTCCCTTCCACAAACCTCCAGCTCATCAGCTCCTGATTTGTTTCAGCTGCGTGGGAAGATTGGCCATAGAGGGGTGGAGTTCCCGACCATACCAGCAGATGGAGCCACTAGCTGTCTGGGTTTGCAGCCATCTCAGGGGATGTAACGTCCCTCCAGGACACAGCCTCTCGTGACATCACACATCCCCCTCCTCGGGACCGACGTCCTCGTCGGGTAAAGGCAGCCAAGAAGGCATCACGCCGGGAGAGGGCGTCCGCATTGCCGTGGTGCTTGCCAGCCTGCTCTCTCTTCAACTCCCTCCACCTCTAGGACCAGGGACTCAGCCTCCTGTTGTCTCTCCTTGAGTTTCTTACTGAACGCATCAGCCTTGGTTTTAGCAGAGTTTAGCTTCTGTTGAGCAGCTTTCAGTTCCTTCTCTCTCTCTGCCTCCGCATTCTTCATCTTGTTCTCCAACACCTTGTACTTCTCCTCTGCCTTCTTCTGGACCTCCTTACTACTGCGCAGGGTCTCCTCACACTCCTCGATGGTCCTGCGCGCCTCTCCAGCTCCTCCTGTTGCTTATGGAAGGAGCTCTGTTGGAGTTTAGCCTGGAGGATATCTAACTCTTCTGTCTTCATGTCTAACTGTTGCTTTAACAAACGATACCTCTCAGCGGTCCCCTTCAGACCAGACAGTTCTTTGTCCAGATTCTGTAGCTCCGTCTCTGTGTCGGTCTGGGCACCTGCCATCCCTATCAGAGCCCGGGCGGGTAGTGAGGTAACTCGGAGGATTGCACCGGAGCCTTCCCAGGATGAGTCTTGCCTCTCCGTTTCCGAGGTACTCGGGTTATCCTCTCTGAGACTCTCTCCAGAGTGGGTAAAGGCTGGGCAGTCTCGTCCAATTGGACAGGGACGGGGAGGGAATCAACCACCCCCGCCGTCGTGTGTATGGTTCCCCGTGTGCTGGTCATTGTAAGTTCAGTAATGGGGTATTCTCTGGTGTCCCCCATGGACACAGGAAACTGGGAGGACTTTCCCGGGGGTCAGACACGTTGGGCCCACCAAATCCTTACGCACCAGGGTGGCCCGGCTACCAGAATCCAGTAAGGCCTCCCACATCATGGTGATTCACAGTTACCGGGCAGGTGGGGGGTCGATCTGGGCCGCCATCTCGACTCCCAAGAGCGAGGCAACGGTGTGTGGGTGCTGAGCTGGAGGACTCCGCGAGTGGGCATAGGTTCATCGGCTGGTTTCACACTGCCAGGAGATATGTCCCATCT
Source organism: Coregonus clupeaformis (assembly GCF_020615455.1). Taxonomy (NCBI): domain Eukaryota; kingdom Metazoa; phylum Chordata; class Actinopteri; order Salmoniformes; family Salmonidae; genus Coregonus; species Coregonus clupeaformis. The sequence continues at coordinate 1,593 of NW_025538159.1, read as the reverse complement.
CCCCACACCGGTAACACTGTCGAGTTTCCCCCCTCCTGGTGTACTCTTCTTGGACCCGCCTGGTTTCTGGCTCCCCCTGGGCGGGGATAATCCTGACGTGGCTGGGTTCGAGACCTTGGGGTCCTTTTGGACGGGTTCTTCCCATTTGTGGTGGGGCCGCACTCCTGGGGTCTTTTCGGGAAGCATTCAGCGATCTCCGCTGTGGCCTGGTACTTTTCCACAGCTTCCACGGTCGGGGATCAGCCGTGGTCAAGGCCTGTTGACTGATGAACCGTTTTGCCTCATAAGGCAGGGCGCTGAGTAACGATCCACCACAACGGCCTCCACCACCGCTGCTGCTGTATTCCTCTGCGGATCCAGCCATTTCCTTGCGATTCGGACAAGTTCATGCATCTGCGCCCGAGGAGGTTGGTCTGGTTGGAAGGTCCAGCTGTGAAAGCGCTGGGCCATGCCAAACTTTGTGAGTCCATATCTGCTGAGGATCTCAGACTTCAGGGCATCATAGTCAGTAACCTGGTCAGGGCCCAGGTCCCGGACAGCATTCAAGCGATTCCCCGGTTAGAAAGGGGCCTAACAGACCAACCCACTGTTGCTTGGGCCAGGCTTCCCTAGTGGCCGTGGCCTCAAATGCATGCAGGTATGCTCTCAATGTCATCGGTAGCTCCCATCTTGATATAAAGTCACTTGCCTTTATTGGGCGGGTTATTTTGGACAACCCTCTGTCTCTGCAACTGCAATTTCCCTCTGCCTTCAGAAGGTTGGCTTTCTTTTGCTCCTCCAAGAGAGCCACGGTTGCTTGCATCTGGGCTTGCTGGCCAGCAACCAGGGCTTTCAATATGTCCTCCATTTCAGTCGGCGGGAGCCTACGGCCAACTTGGAAAACTGGGTGATCAAACCTTCGGTATCCTCCTCTGACATGCACTATTAACAGCGAGCTTCCCGTATTCTCCACCACCTGTGACGTCACAGAGAGGCTACACAGCTTTCAGCGGGATTGCTCCAAGTAGTGCAAGGAGACAAGGTTCAAACAAAACAAGGATTTTATTAAAGGTCTTGGGAAATTAACGAAAATATAACCAAATTCTGTTCTCTTGTGGCTCTTTAAGGGTTAACAGTTCAGGGATGTCTCTTCCACATCCAAAATCATAGTTCTCACTCGCTCAGTTAACTTTTCCCCAGCCTTACTGTAGTCCACGTTGCAGCTAGTGGCCAACCCAGCAAAAAAGTCCTTCCCAATGTCTCTCCCGTAGTTCCACAGGCGAATATATCCAAAGGTGAGTATTTCCCAAAGGTAAGTATCTCCAAATCCTTATATTCCTCATGGAAGTGGACGTGCAGCACTCTTGTCCTCCAGAGAGCCCAGGTTGGAGACTGTGTTACTTCACAACCCACACACTCACTCTCAGTGTGTCTCTTCCCTTCCACAAACCTCCAGCTCATCACTCCTGATTTTGTTTCAGCTGCGTGGGAAGATTGTCCATGGGGGGTGGAGTTCCCGACCATACCAGCAGATGAGCCATAGCTGTCTGGGTTTGCAGCCATCTCAGGGGGGATGTGGCGTCCCTCCAGGACACAGCCTCTCGTAACATCACA
>NW_025538158.1:0-22477 GCF_020615455.1 Coregonus clupeaformis | reverse complement strand
GCTAACTAGAGGCAAGAGTCAGAACTAGTCTGTTGGTAACATCGCTAATAGACCTGACCAGTGGCGGCTCCTGAAGAAATTCTCAGGAGGGGCAATTTTTCTGATGATTTAGGTGACCTACACACATTTTAAAAAAGATATGTCCAGCAACAACATGAAGACAGGGGGCGGCTATATAAGTTCAATACCAGAGCATTTATTGACTGATCTGGGGAAAGATGGATTCCAGTTTCTGTGACAGATTATAAATAATCTCTGATACCTTTGTTATATTAGCTTTTGGTTGAATGTACTATCGTAGTAAATATATAATGTTATAGCTTGGTCTGACTAAAATCTTGTGCATGACCCATTTTGTGTTGGGCATTTGTTTCTCAAATCAATGCTGTTCCTATCCTATAACAATGGACAAAAGAGTCCTATCTTGTCGAGCCTTGTCAGCAGGTAGCCAAGGACAACACCCACGCCATAGGTCTCTCAGTTCTTCCAACTCACGTTCTTGCTCTGAGGACACACACACACACACACACACACACACATCATCACTTACCATAACACACACACTTTACACACATCATCACTGTTAACACACACACACACACACACAAAAATCCCCTCTCTTTAGGCTGAACATTTGAAGACAGAGAACCCGACTCAGAGCCAATGCAACAGATGGAGGGGACTTCGCCAACTCATCAGGACCAATCAGAAGATCAGAACTAGCTAGATTCAACTACATACATTTATTGTATAAAATGTCTGGCACACAATGTTTCGGGGCTCTTTCAGATAGCTCCCTAAGAGTTTGACGAACGGTCCCGTGCACGTGATTCCAGATATCTTTACCTCTGAATAAACTGCCTTTATTATACCATATCCACCCTGTCCAAAGTCTCTACTTGGTCTCAGTTCTCCAGTAAACTGTGATTATCAACCCAGTACACAACGGTAACAAACAATTGGGGAACTCACGGGGCAGATAGTAAGGTCGCAGTGACACGAAAGCAGTTCAATGTCGGGGTACAGAGTCGCTCTCTTACCAGATCGCGGTCCCCCTCTGACCAGGGCGAAGCCGGCCCGGCTCCACTTCTCTGTCCGGGGACTCTGTCATCCAGCCAAGTCTCCCAGCTTTATGTGGATTCCGCTGCCAGCAGCGTTTTCATTATTTAGTCCGTTCGTAAAGTGCGGGTATGTATACGATCAACAAGATCAGTCAAACCCACCACTGTAAAAATCCATGGTTGTAGAATGTTTGTAAACTAAGTCTAGGGCATTAAAAACATAAATAACGCCACACTGCAGGTACGTAACAGAGACGCTCGTAGCTGCTATTTTCTTAGTTCGTTCATGGTTACGTCACGTATGACGAAAGCGCTAAGTGCAAGCCCACAGACACCCAAGAGAGAATGTATTGAAAGCTTTGGAAATTTGAAAAAAATAGATTTTACATGACAGGCTATGAGACTTCTGGGCGATTTTCAACCTGACTGAAGCTCGCCCCAAAAACGGGCGGGGCCATTTGAAGCACGACTTTAGGGCCTGATTTGACATTTAGTGGCAGTCAGATCAGATTAGAACACTGATAACGCAGTCACTGTTGCCGTGATATAATTGATTAGAAAAAAATCCCTTCCTTTTCCCGTTTGGCAGTGCGTCGCCCATATCGCCCTATTGAACAGGCCGTCCCTGGACCTGACGCTAACTAGAGGCAAGAGACAGAACTAGTCTGTTGGTAACATCGCTAATAGACCAGACGCTAACTAGATATTAGGCTTGGTGGGGACTCAGGTGCAGAGACGGACACACGGACAACAGAGGGTGAATTAGGATGTCGTTTATTCAGCGTGAATTGGGCAGAGAGAAACAGTTCAGGGTGAAACAGCTTCAGACCGGGGTAGGAGCGTGAGTGGGGGAGAGCCAGTAGTCCGGAGAGCTGGAGGACGAGAGATAAGGCAGACAACAGATGAGCAGGTTACGGCGTGGGAATGCAGTGTAGGCAGGCAGCAGAACAGACGGGATCACAGGTAGTGTAAGGAACGAACTGGCGCTGGAGAGGTGTCCAGCCGGGTAGATGACTGCTGGTTGATTGGTGACAATGAGCCGCAGCTGGATAACTGAGCATGAGAGAGAATGGCCACGCCCCTGACCCTAGATCTCTGCCTGGGCTGCACAGCAGGGGAGACAGACACAGACAACACACACAGGGGAAAAAAGGAAAAGGGAAACACGGGGCAGGACCAACAGTGCCGGATCGTTACAGTACCCCCTCAACGGGCGCCACTCCGGCGACCCACCAGGCTTGTCAGGGTGGTCCCTATGAAATCCGCCACCAGCTGAGGATCCAAAATCGTCCGGGAAAGTCCAGGACCTCTCCCGGGACCGTATCCTCCCAGTCCACCAGGTACTGAAGCCCTCACCACGCCTCCGGACGTCAGCAGTCTCCGCACCCCGTGTAGGCTGGATGGTCGCAATAATATCCGGTGGCGGAGGGGGGATCCAGCAGGCGGACACAAAGGGCTGGAGGAGACCAGCTTCAGCTGGGACACGTGAAATGTAGGATGGACTCTCATGGCCTGGGGAAGCTTCAACCGAACAGCCGAAGGGTTGATGATGGAATCGATCTTGAAAGGACCCAAATACCCGGGCGACAGCTTACGGGAGTCAGTGCGCAGGGGATGTTGCTGGAGGAGAGCCAGACTCGCTGACCAGGCTGGAACTGGGGAGCGACTACCCTGTGCCTGTCCCGCCACTCTCTTGTTCCGCTCTGCTGTCCGTAGAAGGGCCTCATGGTGTCCACCCACACCTTGCGGCAGCGACGAAGGTTATCCTGAACTGGACGGGGATGGCTAACTCCCTTTCCTGAGACGGGAACAATGGCGGTTGGTACCCAAAGCCGCCTCAAATGGTGAGAGAGAGGCCGGTTGGCAGAGGGTGAGGAAATTGGGGCATATTCGACCCACGGGAGATGTTTGGCCCAGGTGGACCGGTTCTGGGATGTCACCTAGCGTAGAGCAGCCTCCAGAGTCCTGATTGGTCCTCTCAGTCTGGCCATTGGACTGGGGATGAAAACCTGATGAGAGACTGACAGAGGCACCCAGAGCAGGAACAAAACTCCTTCCATACCCGAGAAATGAACTGTGGGCCTCTATCGAACACTATGTCCACAGGTATTCCATGGGGACGGAATACATGTAGGACAAAAAAGGTCGGCTGTCTCACTGGCAGATGGTAATTTTGGTAATAAAGCAACAAAAAATGGGCAGATTTAGAGAATCTGTCCACGATGGTGAAGTATGGTGTCATTACCCTCAGACATAGGAAGTCCAGTAACTGAAGTCCAAGCCCACGTGAGACCAAGGACAACTCCCGGGACTGGGAGAGGCCGCAGCAGGCCCGAAGGACCCTGTGGGACGCCTTGTTTTTGGGGCACAGATGGAACAGGCCGCCACGTACTCCCGGACGGCTGCCTCGGCGGATGGCCACCAAAGTGCCTCTTAAGTAGGCGACAGTGTACGGTTCATACCAGGGTGGCAGGAGAATCGTGAGGTGTGGATCCAGTTGAGCACTGCGGCGCGCATTCGCGGGAACATAGAGAAGGTCGGGGGCCATCGGCGGTCCAGGTTCCAACTCTTGTGCCGATCGGGACGAGGGACTCGATTTCCCAGTGAACAGCCGCCACCAAACAGGAAGCGGGCAGAACAGGTTCAGGATTGCTGAAGTCTTCATTGTCTGTAAACTGGCGAGAGAGGAGCATCAGGCTTGACATTACGTGTACCAGGACGATATGTTAAAATAAACTTGAACCTGCTGAAGAACAGAGCCCATCTGGCCTGACGGGAGTTCAGCCTCTTGGATGACTGGATGTAAGCCAGGTTCTTGTGGTCTGTCCAGACTATGAAGGGTTGCTCTGCTCCGTCTAGCCAGTGCCTCCACTCCTCCAACGCCAACTTGACAGCAAGCAACTCCCGTTCCCACGTCGCAGTTCTTCTCAGCAGGGGTCAATCTCCCTGGAGAAAAAGGCCACAGGATGGAGCTTCTGGTCCGTGGGGAACGCGCAGACGGTGACAGTGCACCCCCACCCCCAATCAGAGGCGTCCAACTTCCACAATAAACTGCAAACTAGTGTCTGGATGAATAAGAACAGGTGAGGTGGTGAACAGTTCCTTCAATGTACTCACAGCTGACTCGGCCTCAGGCGTCCACAGGAATGGCACCTTAGGGAGGTGAGCTTGGTCAGGGGGCAACCACTGGCTGAAACCCCTGATGAAGCGGCGGTAGAAGTTGGCCGAAGCCCAGAAGCGTTAGCTGCTTCCGAGACGTGGGTGTGGGCCTCCACAACCGCTCTGATCTTGTCAGGGTCTGGTGACACTTGTCCCGCTCGATAATAAAGCCCAAAAAGGGCGGACTGCCGGTGGAACTCACATTTTTCGTGCTTTCACATACAGTTTATTTTCCATGAGGCGTTGGAGAACCAGACGGACGTGGGAGACGTGTTCATCCTGTGACTTAGAGAATATTAGAATGTCATCCAAATAGACAAACACAAAACGGTGTAGAAAATCCCTCAACACATCGTTAATCATGGCCTGAAACACTGCTGAGGTTAGTGAGACCGAATGGCATGACTAGGTATTCAAAGTGTCCGAGAGGGGTATTGAACCCAGTCTTCCATTCGTCTCCCGGCCTGATCCCTAACGAGGTGAGTAAAGCGTTACGTAGGTCGAGTTTGGTAAACACGGTGGCACCATGAAGGGGTTCAAATGCTGAGTTGATGAGAGGCAGGGGGTACGTATTTCTGACTGTGATGTTATTAAGTCCTCTGTAGTCAATGCAGGGCGTAATGTTTTGTCCTTCTTCTCTACAAAAAGAACCCAGCACCAACAGCGGAAGATGAGGGACGAATGATGCCAGAGGGCTAGGGAGTCGCCTAGTAGGTTTCCATAGCTTCTCTCTCCAGGACGGACAGATTGAAAAGCCGACTGGACGGCAAAGGAGCTCAGGCAGTAACTCAATAGCGTCAATCGTATGGCCGATGAGGTGGTAATGAAAGTGCCTTGGATTTACTGAATACCCGGCCAGGTCCAGGTACTCCTCAGGGACTGAAGAGAGGTCTGGGGTTTTGTACAGGGGAAAGCAGGGAACCTACCGAGGGCTTGAATAGCCGACCCAAGGCAAACAGAATGGCAGTGAGTGCTCCAACTGTGTATTTTGTGGTTTTGCCAGTCAATATGGGGGTTGTGAATGCTAAGCCAAGGGAAACCAGGATAAGGGGGAGGCCGAGGAGGAGACTACTTTAAACTGGATGGTTTCCCTTGTGATTGCCGGACAGCATGAGAGAAACGGGGACCGTTTGATGGGTGATGTTGGCAAACTGATGGCCGTCAACTAGCGGTTACTGTTATAGGCTTAGGCAGGGGCTTAACAGGGATCTCAGCCTGAGTGACCAGGTTAACGTCAAGGGAAACTATCCTCAGCACCAGAGTCGATGAGAACGCAGCTAGTGGGAGAGAGATAGATTCCTGAACTGGACTGTAGCTGGGATAACTAGACGGGGTGCTGTAGGCATTGAGTCAGGTGTAGCACTTTCGCGCATGCCCACTTTTACCTCTGCGAGCTTAGTCTTTTGGGCGAACCGGACAGTTAACCAGGGAAATGAGTGCGGTCCCCACAGTACATGCACTCACCAGCACGACATGCGCCGTTCCTTTTCGGCAGGGGACAGACGAGCACCCACCCAGCTGCATGGGCTCGTCTAGTTCCGTGGAGGGATCCGCTGCGGTGTGGACTCGACCGCCCCCTCTCCTGTCTCCTCTCGTAGCCTGTTGTCTATTCGTAGCAAGGGAAAGCGAGAACATGAAGGTTAGCAGGCTCATCACGAACAGCTAGTTCATTCTTAATCGTGTCACTTAGACCGTTAACAAACGCTCCCTGAAGAGCTTCGTCATTCCACTTGGAATGGCTGCCAAGGTCCAAAAATCAATGGCGTATTCAGCCACGCTACCTCGTGCCCCTCGTGAGCTTCCAATAGTCTCTTTTGTGGCGGTCCCGGCATGGTCCGGGTGATCAAACACAACTTTCAATTGAGAGGAAAAATCGTCAAACGACAGGCTGGCAATCTGCTGAGTAGAACAAGCCGCTTCTGCCCAAATCAAAGCTTTGCCCCTCATTAACCCCAGTGCGTAATGTACCTTTGAGGATTCCGTGGAGAAAGACAGGGGCTTTCTGTTTGGAACACCAAGCGGCACTGAAGCAGGAAACACGGCATTTGTTCCAGGTCCCCGTGAAAGGTTCGGAGTGAGGTTGTAGGGGGTTCCCCGAAGGGCAGGAGCGAAGCCGAGCCTGGAGCCACTGTAGAGGAACAGGCGGAGGAAGCAGAGGGAGGAAGGGTAGTGAGTGTTACCAGGTTAGCTACCTGAGAGGTGAGATGAGATACTTGATCCGAACAACTGCTGGTTGTTATCCACAAGAGTCCGGATGAGTTGGTCGTGTTGTCCCAATAACATTCCCTGTGAATGGAGGGCGCGTTACGCCATCACTCGTTGTTTCATGTGGCAGTCTCTGCTGAGTCCATGTTTGGCCAGTTCGTTCTATTAGGCTTGGTGGGGACTCAGGTGCAGAGACGGACACACGACAACAGAGGGTGAATTAGGATGTCGTTTATTCAGCGTGAATTGGCAGAGAGAAACAGTTCAGGGTGGAATAGCTTCAGACCGGGGTAGGAGCTGAGTGGGGGGAGAGCCAGTAGTCCGGAGGCTGAGGACGAGGATAACAGACAACAGATGAGCAGGTTGCGGCGTGGGAATGGCAGGTAGGGCAGGCAGCAGGAACAGACGGGGATCACAGGTAGTGTAGGAACGAACTGGCGCTGGAGAGGTGTCCAGCCCGGGTGGATGACTGCTGGTTGATTAGTGACAATGAGCCGCAGCTGGAGGTAACTGAGCATGAGAGAATGCCCACGCCCCCTGACCTAGATCCTCTGCCTGCTGCACAGCAGGGGAGACAGACACAGACAACACACACAGGGGAAAAAAGGAAAAGGGAAACAAGCGGGGCAGGACCAACAGTGCCGGATCGTAACACTAGAGGCAAGAGACAGAACTAGTCGGTTTGGTAACATCGCTAATAGACCAGACACTAACTAGTGGCAAGAGACAGAACTAGTCTGTTTGGTAACATCGCTAATAGACCAGACGCTAACTAGAGGCAAGAGACAGAACTAGTCTGTTTGGTAACATCGCTAATAGACCAGACGCTAACTAGAGGCAAGAGACAGAACTAGTCTGTTTGGTAACATCGCTAATAGACCAGACGCTAACTAGAGGCAAGAGACATAACTAGTCTGTTTGGTAACATCGCTAATAGACCAGACGCTAACTAGAGGCAAGAGACAGAACTAGTCTGTTTGGTAACATCGCTAATAGACCAGACGCTAACTAGAGGCAAGACAGAACTAGTCTGTTTGGTAACATCGCTAATAGACCAGACGCTAACTAGAGGCAAGAGACAGAACTAGTCTGTTGGTAACATCGCTAATAGACCAGACGCTAACTAGAGGCAAGACAGAACTAGTCTGTTTGGTAACATCGCTAATAGACCAGACGCTAAATAGAGGCAAGAGACAGAACTAGTCTGTTGGTAACATCGCTAATAGACCAGACACTAACTACAGGCAAGAGACAGAACTAGTCTGTTGGTAACATCGCTAATAGACCAGACACTAACTAGAGGCAAGAGACAGAACTAGTCTGTTTGGTAACATCGCTAATAGACCAGACACTAACTAGAGGCAAGAGACAGAACTAGTCTGTTTGGTAACATCGCTAATAGACCAGACGCTAACTAGAGGCAAGAGACAGAACTAGTCTGTTTGGTAACATCGCTAATAGACCAGACGCTAACTAGAGGCAAGAGACAGAACTAGTCTGTTTGGTAACATCGCTAATAGACCAGACGCTAACTAGAGGCAAGAGACAGAACTAGTCTGTTTGGTAACATCGCTAATAGACCAGACGCTAACTAGAGGCAAGAGACAGAACTAGTCTGTTTGGTAACATCGCTAATAGACCAGACGCTAACTAGAGGCAAGAACAGAACTAGTCTGTTTGGTAACATCGCTAATAGACCAGACGCTAACTAGAGGCAAGAGACAGAACTAGTCTGTTTGGTAACATCGCTAATAGACCAGACACTAACTAGAGGCAAGACAGAACTAGTCTGTTTGGTAACATCGCTAATAGACCAGACGCTAACTAGAGGCAAGAGACAGAACTAGTCTGTTGGTAACATCGCTAATAGACCAGACACTAACTACAGGCAAGAGACAGAACTAGTCTGTTTGGTAACATCGCTAATAGACCAGACACTAACTAGAGGCAAGAGACAGAACTAGTCTGTTTGGTAACATCGCTAATAGACCAGACGCTAACTAGAGGCAAGAGACAGAACTAGTCTGTTGGTAACATCGCTGATAGACCAGACGCTAACTAGAGGTAAGACACAGAACTAGTCTGTTTGGTAACATCGCTAATAGACCAGACGCTAACTAGAGGCAAGAGACAGAACTAGTCTGTTTGGTAACATCGCTAATAGACCAGACGCTAACTAGAGGCAAGAGACAGAACTAGTCTGTTGGTAACATCGCTAATAGACCAGACGCTAACTAGAGGCAAGAGACAGAACTAGTCTGTTTGGTAACATCGCTAATAGACCAGACACTAACTAGAGGCAAGAGACAGAACTAGTCTGTTTGGTAACATCGCTAATAGACCAGACGCTAACTAGAGGCAAGAGACAGAACTAGTCTGTTGGTAACATCGCTGATAGACCAGACGCTAACTAGAGGTAAGACAAAGAACTAGTCTGTTGGTAACATCGCTAATAGACCAGACACTAACTAGAGGCAAGAGACAGAACTAGTCTGTTTGGTAACATCGCTAATAGACCAGACGCTAACTAGAGGCAAGAGACAGAACTAGTCTGTTTGGTAACATCGCTAATAGACCAGACGCTAACTAGAGGCAAGAGACAGAACTAGTCTGTTTGGTAACATCGCTAATAGACCAGACGCTAACTAGAGGCAAGAGTCAGAACTAGTCTGTTTGGTAACATCGCTAATAGACCAGACGCTAACTAGAGGCAAGAGACAGAACTAGTCTGTTTGGTAACATCGCTAATAGACCAGACGCTAACTAGAGGCAAGAGACAGAACTAGTCTGTTTGGTAACATCGCTAATAGACCAGACGCTAACTAGAGGCAAGAGACAGAACTAGTCTGTTTGGTAACATCGCTAATAGACCAGACGCTAACTAGAGGCAAGAGACAGAACTAGTCTGTTTGGTAACATCGCTAATAGACCAGACGCTAACTAGAGGCAAGAGACAGAACTAGTCTGTTTGGTAACATCGCTAATAGACCAGACGCTAACTAGAGGCAAGAGACAGAACTAGTCTGTTTGGTAGCATCGCTAATAGACCAGACGCTAACTAGAGGCAAGAGACAGAACTAGTCTGTTTGGTAACATCGCTAATAGACCAGACGCTAACTAGAGGCAAGAGACAGAACTAGTCTGTTTGGTAACATCGCTAATAGACCAGACGCTAACTAGAGGCAAGAGACAGAACTAGTCTGTTGGTAACATCGCTAATAGACCAGATACTAACTAGAGGCAAGAGACAGAACTAGTCTGTTTGGTAACATCGCTAATAGACCAGACGCTAACTAGAGGCAAGAGACAGAACTAGTCTGTTGGTAACATCGCTAATAGACCAGACGCTAACTAGAGGCAAGAGACAGAACTAGTCTGTTGGTAACATCGCTAATAGACCAGACGCTAACTAGAGGCAAGAGACAGAACTAGTCTGTTTGGTAACATCGCTAATAGACCAGACACTAACTAGAGGCAAGAGACAGAACTAGTCTGTTTGGTAACATCGCTAATAGACCAGACGCTAACTAGAGGCAAGAGACAGAACTAGTCTGTTTGGTAACATCGCTAATAGACCAGACACTAACTAGAGGCAAGAGACAGAACTAGTCTGTTTGGTAACATCGCTAATAGACCAGACGCTAACTAGAGGCAAGAGACAGAACTAGTCTGTTTGGTAACATCGCTAATAGACCAGACGCTAACTAGAGGCAAGAGACAGAACTAGTCTGTTTGGTAACATCGCTAATAGACCAGACACTAACTAGAGGCAAGACAGAACTAGTCTGTTTGGTAACATCGCTAATAGACCAGACGCTAACTAGAGGCAAGAGACAGAACTAGTCTGTTGGTAACATCGCTAATAGACCAGACGCTAACTAGAGGCAAGAGACAGAACTAGTCTGTTTGGTAACATCGCTAATAGACCAGACGCTAACTAGAGGCAAGAGACAGAACTAGTCTGTTGGTAACATCGCTAATAGACCAGACGCTAACTAGAGGCAAGAGACAGAACTAGTCTGTTTGGTAACATCGCTAATAGACCAGACACTAACTAGAGGCAAGAGACAGAACTAGTCTGTTTGGTAACATCGCTAATAGACCAGACGCTAAATAGAGGCAAGAGACAGAACTAGTCTGTTGGTAACATCGCTGATAGACCAGACGCTAACTAGAGGTAAGACACAGAACTAGTCTGTTGGTAACATCGCTAATAGACCAGACGCTAACTAGAGGCAAGAGACAGAACTAGTCTGTTTGGTAACATCGCTAATAGACCAGACGCTAACTAGAGGCAAGAGACAGAACTAGTCTGTTGGTAACATCGCTAATAGACCAGACGCTAACTACAGGCAAGAGACAGAACTAGTCTGTTTGGTAACATCGCTAATAGACCAGACGCTAACTAGAGGCAAGAGACAGAACTAGTCTGTTTGGTAACATCGCTAATAGACCAGACGCTAACTAGAGGCAAGAGACAGAACTAGTCTGTTGGTAACATCGCTGATAGACCAGACGCTAACTAGAGGCAAGACAAAGAACTAGTCTGTTTGGTAACATCAGCTAATAGACCAGACTAACTAGAGGCAAGAGACAGAACTAGTCTGTTTGGTAACATCGCTAATAGACCAGACGCTAACTAGAGGCAAGAGACAGAACTAGTCTGTTTGGTAACATCGCTAATAGACCAGACGCTAACTAGAGGCAAGAGACAGAACTAGTCTGTTTGGTAACATCGCTAATAGACCAGACGCTAACTAGAGGCAAGAGACAGAACTAGTCTGTTTGGTAACATCGCTAATAGACCAGACGCTAACTAGAGGCAAGAGACAGAACTAGTCTGTTTGGTAACATCGCTAATAGACCAGACGCTAACTAGAGGCAAGAGACAGAACTAGTCTGTTTGGTAACATCGCTAATAGACCAGACGCTAACTAGAGGCAAGAGACAGAACTAGTCTGTTTGGTAACATCGCTAATAGACCAGACGCTAACTAGAGGCAAGAGACAGAACTAGTCTGTTTGGTAACATCGCTAATAGACCAGACGCTAACTAGAGGCAAGAGACAGAACTAGTCTGTTTGGTAACATCGCTAATAGACCAGACGCTAACTAGAGGCAAGAGACAGAACTAGTCTGTTTGGTAACATCGCTAATAGACCAGACACTAACTAGAGGCAAAGACAGAACTAGTCTGTTTGGTAACATCGCTAATAGACCAGACGCTAACTAGAGGCAAGAGACAGAACTAGTCTGTTTGGTAACATCGCTAATAGACCAGACACTAACTAGAGGCAAGAGACAGAACTAGTCTGTTTGGTAACATCGCTAATAGACCAGACGCTAACTAGAGGCAAGAGACAGAACTAGTCTGTTTGGTAACATCGCTAATAGACCAGACACTAACTAGAGGCAAGAGACAGAACTAGTCTGTTTGGTAACATCGCTAATAGACCAGACACTAACTAGAGGCAAGAGACAGAACTAGTCTGTTTGGTAACATCGCTAATAGACCAGAAACTAACTAGAGGCAAGAGACAGAACTAGTCTGTTTGGTAACATCGCTAATAGACCAGACGCTAACTAGAGGCAAGAGACAGAACTAGTCTGTTTGGTAACATCGCTAATAGACCAGACACTAACTAGAGGCAAGAGACAGAACTAGTCTGTTTGGTAACATCGCTAATAGACCAGACGCTAACTAGAGGCAAGAGACATAACTAGTCTGTTTGGTAACATCGCTAATAGACCAGACGCTAACTAGAGGCAAGAGACAGAACTAGTCTGTTTGGTAACATCGCTAATAGACCAGACACTAACTAGAGGCAAGACAGAACTAGTCTGTTTGGTAACATCGCTAATAGACCAGACGCTAACTAGAGGCAAGAGACAGAACTAGTCTGTTTGGTAACATCGCTAATAGACCAGACACTAACTAGAGGCAAGACAGAACTAGTCTGTTTGGTAACATCGCTAATAGACCAGACGCTAACTAGAGGCAAGAGACAGAACTAGTCTGTTGGTAACATCGCTAATAGACCAGACGCTAACTAGAGGCAAGAGACAGAACTAGTCTGTTTGGTAACATCGCTAATAGACCAGACACTAACTAGAGGCAAGAGACAGAACTAGTCTGTTTGGTAACATCGCTAATAGACCAGACGCTAACTAGAGGCAAGAGACAGAACTAGTCTGTTGGTAACATCGCTAATAGACCAGACGCTAACTAGAGGCAAGAGACAGAACTAGTCTGTTTGGTAACATCGCTAATAGACCAGAAGCTAACTAGAGGCAAGAGACAGAACTAGTCTGTTTGGTAACATCGCTAATAGACCAGACGCTAACTAGAGGCAAGAGACAGAACTAGTCTGTTTGGTAACATCGCTAATAGACCAGACGCTAACTAGAGGCAAGAGACAGAACTAGTCTGTTTGGTAACATCGCTAATAGACCAGACGCTAACTAGAGGCAAGAGACAGAACTAGTCTGTTTGGTAACATCGCTAATAGACCAGACGCTAACTAGAGGCAAGAGACAGAACTAGTCTGTTTGGTAACATCGCTAATAGACCAGACGCTAAATAGAGGCAAGAGACAGAACTAGTCTGTTTGGTAACATCGCTAATAGACCAGACGCTAACTAGAGGCAAGAGACAGAACTAGTCTGTTGGTAACATCGCTAATAGACCAGACACTAACTAGAGGCAAGAGACAGAACTAGTCTGTTTGGTAACATCGCTAATAGACCAGACGCTAAATAGAGGCAAGAGACAGAACTAGTCTGTTTGGTAACATCGCTAATAGACCAGACGCTAACTAGAGGCAAGAGACAGAACTAGTCTGTTTGGTAACATCGCTAATAGACCAGACGCTAACTAGAGGCAAGAGACAGAACTAGTCTGTTTGGTAACATCGCTAATAGACCAGACGCTAACTAGAGGCAAGAGACAGAACTAGTCTGTTTGGTAACATCGCTAATAGACCAGACGCTAACTAGAGGCAAGAGACAGAACTAGTCTGTTTGGTAACATCGCTAATAGACCAGACGCTAACTAGAGGCAAGAGACAGAACTAGTCTGTTTGGTAACATCGCTAATAGACCAGACGCTAACTAGAGGCAAGAGACAGAACTAGTCTGTTTGGTAACATCGCTAATAGACCAGACGCTAACTAGAGGCAAGAGACAGAACTAGTCTGTTTGGTAACATCGCTAATAGACCAGACGCTAACTAGAGGCAAGAGACAGAACTAGTCTGTTTGGTAACATCGCTAATAGACCAGACGCTAACTAGAGGCAAGAGACAGAACTAGTCTGTTTGGTAACATCGCTAATAGACCAGACGCTAACTAGAGGCAAGAGACAGAACTAGTCTGTTTGGTAACATCGCTAATAGACCAGACGCTAACTAGAGGCAAGAGACAGAACTAGTCTGTTTGGTAACATCGCTAATAGACCAGACGCTAACTAGAGGCAAGAGACAGAACTAGTCTGTTTGGTAACATCGCTAATAGACCAGACGCTAACTAGAGGCAAGAGACAGAACTAGTCTGTTTGGTAACATCGCTAATAGACCAGACGCTAACTAGAGGCAAGAGACAGAACTAGTCTGTTTGGTAACATCGCTAATAGACCAGACGCTAACTAGAGGCAAGAGACAGAACTAGTCTGTTTGGTAACATCGCTAATAGACCAGACGCTAACTAGAGGCAAGAGACAGAACTAGTCTGTTTGGTAACATCGCTAATAGACCAGACGCTAACTAGAGGCAAGAGACAGAACTAGTCTGTTTGGTAACATCGCTAATAGACCAGACGCTAACTAGAGGCAAGAGACAGAACTAGTCTGTTTGGTAACATCGCTAATAGACCAGACGCTAACTAGAGGCAAGAGACAGAACTAGTCTGTTTGGTAACATCGCTAATAGACCAGACGCTAACTAGAGGCAAGAGACAGAACTAGTCTGTTTGGTAACATCGCTAATAGACCAGACGCTAACTAGAGGCAAGAGACAGAACTAGTCTGTTTGGTAACATCGCTAATAGACCAGACGCTAACTAGAGGCAAGAGACAGAACTAGTCTGTTGGTAACATCGCTGATAGACCAGACGCTAACTAGAGGCAAGACACAGAACTAGTCTGTTTGGTAACATCGCTAATAGACCAGACGCTAACTAGAGGCAAGAGACAGAACTAGTCTGTTTGGTAACATCGCTAATAGACCAGACGCTAACTAGAGGCAAGAGACAGAACTAGTCTGTTTGGTAACATCGCTAATAGACCAGACACTAACTAGAGGCAAGAGACAGAACTAGTCTGTTTGGTAACATCGCTAATAGACCAGACGCTAACTAGAGGCAAGAGACAGAACTAGTCTGTTTGGTAACATCGCTAATAGACCAGACGCTAACTAGAGGCAAGACACAGAACTAGTCTGTTTGGTAACATCGCTAATAGACCAGAGCCTAACTAGAGGCAAGAGACAGAACTAGTCTGTTTGGTAACATCGCTAATAGACCAGACGCTAACTAGAGGCAAGAGACAGAACTAGTCTGTTTGGTAACATCGCTAATAGACCAGACGCTAACTAGAGGCAAGAGACAGAACTAGTCTGTTTGGTAACATCGCTAATAGACCAGACGCTAACTAGAGGCAAGAGACAGAACTAGTCTGTTTGGTAACATCGCTAATAGACCAGACGCTAACTAGAGGCAAGAGACAGAACTAGTCTGTTTGGTAACATCGCTAATAGACCAGACGCTAACTAGAGGCAAGAGACAGAACTAGTCTGTTTGGTAACATCGCTAATAGACCAGACGCTAACTAGAGGCAAGAGACAGAACTAGTCTGTTTGGTAACATCGCTAATAGACCAGACGCTAACTAGAGGCAAGAGACAGAACTAGTCTGTTTGGTAACATCGCTAATAGACCAGACGCTAACTAGAGGCAAGAGACAGAACTAGTCTGTTTGGTAACATCGCTAATAGACCAGACACTAACTAGAGGCAAGAGACAGAACTAGTCTGTTTGGTAACATCGCTAATAGACCAGACGCTAACTAGAGGCAAGAGACAGAACTAGTCTGTTTGGTAACATCGCTAATAGACCAGACGCTAACTAGAGGCAAGAGACAGAACTAGTCTGTTTGGTAACATCGCTAATAGACCAGACGCTAACTAGAGGCAAGAGACAGAACTAGTCTGTTTGGTAACATCGCTAATAGACCAGACGCTAACTAGAGGCAAGAGACAGAACTAGTCTGTTGGTAACATCGCTAATAGACCAGACGCTAACTAGAGGCAAGAGACAGAACTAGTCTGTTTGGTAACATCGCTAATAGACCAGACGCTAACTAGAGGCAAGAGACAGAACTAGTCTGTTTGGTAACATCGCTAATAGACCAGACGCTAACTAGAGGCAAGAGACAGAACTAGTCTGTTTGGTAACATCGCTAATAGACCAGACGCTAACTAGAGGCAAGAGACAGAACTAGTCTGTTTGGTAACATCGCTAATAGACCAGACGCTAACTAGAGGCAAGAGACAGAACTAGTCTGTTTGGTAACATCGCTAATAGACCAGACGCTAACTAGAGGCAAGAGACAGAACTAGTCTGTTTGGTAACATCGCTAATAGACCAGACGCTTACTAGAGGCAAGAGACAGAACTAGTCTGTTTGGTAACATCGCTAATAGACCAGACGCTAACTAGAGGCAAGAGACAGAACTAGTCTGTTTGGTAACATCGCTAATAGACCAGACGCTAACTAGAGGCAGAGACAGAACTAGTCTGTTTGGTAACATCGCTAATAGACCAGACGCTAACTAGAGGCAAGAGACAGAACTAGTCTGTTTGGTAACATCGCTAATAGACCAGACGCTAACTAGAGGCAAGAGACAGAACTAGTCTGTTTGGTAACATCGCTAATAGACCAGACGCTAACTAGAGGCAAGAGACAGAACTAGTCTGTTTGGTAACATCGCTAATAGACCAGACGCTAACTAGAGGCAAGAGACAGAACTAGTCTGTTTGGTAACATCGCTAATAGACCAGACGCTAACTAGAGGCAAGAGACAGAACTAGTCTGTTTGGTAACATCGCTAATAGACCAGACGCTAACTAGAGGCAAGAGACAGAACTAGTCTGTTGGTAACATCGCTAATAGACCAGGCGCTAACTAGAGGCAAGAGACAGAACTAGTCTGTTTGGTAACATCGCTAATAGACCAGACGCTAACTAGAGGCAAGAGACAGAACTAGTCTGTTTGGTAACATCGCTAATAGACCAGACACTAACTAGAGGCAAGAGACAGAACTAGTCTGTTTGGTAACATCGCTAATAGACCAGACGCTAACTAGAGGCAAGAGACAGAACTAGTCTGTTTGGTAACATCGCTAATAGACCAGACGCTAACTAGAGGCAAGAGACAGAACTAGTCTGTTTGGTAACATCGCTAATAGACCAGACGCTAACTAGAGGCAAGAGACAGAACTAGTCTGTTTGGTAACATCGCTAATAGACCAGACGCTAACTAGAGGCAAGAGACAGAACTAGTCTGTTTGGTAACATCGCTAATAGACCAGACGCTAACTAGAGGCAAGAGACAGAACTAGTCTGTTTGGTAACATCAGCTAATAGACCAGACGCTAACTAGAGGCAAGAGACAGAACTAGTCTGTTTGGTAACATCGCTAATAGACCAGACACTAACTAGAGGCAAGAGACAGAACTAGTCTGTTTGGTAACATCGCTAATAGACCAGACGCTAACTAGAGGCAGAGACAGAACTAGTCTGTTTGGTAACATCGCTAATAGACCAGACGCTAACTAGAGGCAAGAGACAGAACTAGTCTGTTTGGTAACATCGCTAATAGACCAGACGCTAACTAGAGGCAAGAGACAGAACTAGTCTGTTTGGTAACATCGCTAATAGACCAGACGCTAACTAGAGGCAAGAGACAGAACTAGTCTGTTTGGTAACATCGCTAATAGACCAGGCGCTAACTAGAGGCAAGAGACAGAACTAGTCTGTTTGGTAACATCGCTAATAGACCAGACGCTAACTAGAGGCAAGAGACAGAACTAGTCTGTTTGGTAACATCGCTAATAGACCAGACGCTAACTAGAGGCAAGAGACAGAACTAGTCTGTTTGGTAACATCGCTAATAGACCAGACGCTAACTAGAGGCAAGAGACAGAACTAGTCTGTTTGGTAACATCAGCTAATAGACCAGACCTAACTAGAGGCAAGAGACAGAACTAGTCTGTTTGGTAACATCGCTAATAGACCAGACGCTAACTAGAGGCAAGAGACAGAACTAGTCTGTTTGGTAACATCGCTAATAGACCAGACGCTAACTAGAGGCAAGAGACAGAACTAGTCTGTTTGGTAACATCGCTAATAGACCAGACGCTAACTAGAGGCAAGAGACAGAACTAGTCTGTTTGGTAACATCGCTAATAGACCAGACGCTAACTACAGGCAAGAGACAGAACTAGTCTGTTGGTAACATCGCTAATAGACCAGACGCTAACTAGAGGCAAGAGACAGAACTAGTCTGTTTGGTAACATCGCTAATAGACCAGACGCTAACTAGAGGCAAGAGACAGAACTAGTCTGTTTGGTAACATCGCTAATAGACCAGACGCTAACTAGAGGCAAGAGACAGAACTAGTCTGTTGGTAACATCGCTAATAGACCAGACGCTAACTAGAGGCAAGAGACAGAACTAGTCTGTTTGGTAACATCGCTAATAGACCAGACACTAACTAGAGGCAAGACAGAACTAGTCTGTTTGGTAACATCGCTAATAGACCAGACACTAACTAGAGGCAAGAGACAAACTAGTCTGTTTGGTAACATCGCTAATAGACCAGACGCTAACTAGAGGCAAGAGACAGAACTAGTCTGTTTGGTAACATCGCTAATAGACCAGACGCTAACTAGAGGCAAGAGACAGAACTAGTCTGTTTGGTAACATCGCTAATAGACCAGACACTAACTAGAGGCAAGAGACAGAACTAGTCTGTTTGGTAACATCGCTAATAGACCAGACGCTAACTAGAGGCAAGAGACAGAACTAGTCTGTTTGGTAACATCGCTAATAGACCAGACGCTAACTAGAGGCAAGAGACAGAACTAGTCTGTTTGGTGGCATCGCTAATAGACCAGACGCTAACTAGAGGCAAGAGACAGAACTAGTCTGTTTGGTAACATCGCTAATAGACCAGACACTAACTAGAGGCAAGAGACAGAACTAGTCTGTTTGGTAACATCGCTAATAGACCAGACGCTAACTAGAGGCAAGAGACAGAACTAGTCTGTTTGGTAACATCGCTAATAGACCAGACGCTAACTAGAGGCAAGAGACAGAACTAGTCTGTTTGGTAACATCGCTAATAGACCAGACGCTAACTAGAGGCAAGAGACAGAACTAGTCTGTTTGGTAACATCGCTAATAGACCAGACGCTAACTAGAGGCAAGACAGAACTAGTCTGTTTGGTAACATCGCTAATAGACCAGACACTAACTAGAGGCAAGAGACAGAACTAGTCTGTTTGGTAACATCGCTAATAGACCAGACGCTAACTAGAGGCAAGAGACAGAACTAGTCTGTTTGGTAACATCGCTAATAGACCAGACACTAACTAGAGGCAAGAGACAGAACTAGTCTGTTGGTAACATCGCTAATAGACCAGACACTAACTAGAGGCAAGAGACAGAACTAGTCTGTTTGGTAACATCGCTAATAGACCAGACGCTAACTAGAGGCAAGAGACAGAACTAGTCTGTTTGGTAACATCGCTAATAGACCAGACGCTAACTAGAGGCAAGAGACATAACTAGTCTGTTTGGTAGCATCGCTAATAGACCAGACGCTAACTAGAGGCAAGAGACAGAACTAGTCTGTTTGGTAACATCGCTAATAGACCAGACGCTAACTAGAGGCAAGAGACAGAACTAGTCTGTTTGGTAACATCGCTAATAGACCAGACGCTAACTAGAGGCAAGAGACAGAACTAGTCTGTTTGGTAACATCGCTAATAGACCAGACGCTAAACTAGAGGCAAGAGACAGAACTAGTCTGTTTTGGTAACATCGCTAATAGACCAGACACTAACTAGAGGCAAGAGACAGAACTAGTCTGTTTGTAACATCGCTAATAGACCAGACGCTAACTAGAGGCAAGAGACAGAACTAGTCTGTTTGGTAACATCGCTAATAGACCAGACGCTAACTAGAGGCAAGAGACAGAACTAGTCTGTTTGGTAACATCGCTAATAGACCAGACGCTAACTAGAGGCAAGAGACAGAACTAGTCTGTTTGGTAACATCGCTAATAGACCAGACGCTAACTAGAGGCAAGAGACAGAACTAGTCTGTTTGGTAACATCGCTAATAGACCAGACGCTAACTAGAGGCAAGAGACAGAACTAGTCTGTTTGGTAACATCGCTAATAGACCAGACGCTAACTAGAGGCAAGAGACAGAACTAGTCTGTTTGGTAACATCGCTAATAGACCAGACGCTAACTAGAGGCAAGAGACAGAACTAGTCTGTTTGGTAACATCGCTAATAGACCAGACGCTAACTAGAGGCAAGAGACAGAACTAGTCTGTTTGGTAACATCGCTAATAGACCAGACGCTAACTAGAGGCAAGAGACAGAACTAGTCTGTTTGGTAACATCGCTAATAGACCAGACGCTAACTAGAGGCAAGAGACAGAACTAGTCTGTTGGTAACATCGCTAATAGACCAGACGCTAACTAGAGGCAAGAGACAGAACTAGTCTGTTTGGTAACATCGCTAATAGACCAGACGCTAACTAGAGGCAGAGACAGAACTAGTCTGTTTGGTAACTCGCTAATAGACCAGCACTAACTAGAGGCAAGAGACAGAACTAGTCTGTTTGGTAACATCGCTAATAGACCAGGGACGCTAACTAGAGGCAAGAACAGAACTAGTCTGTTTGGTAACATCGCTAATAGACCAGACGCTAACTAGAGGCAAGAGACAGAACTAGTCTGTTTGGTAACATCAGCTAATAGACCAGACGCTAACTAGAGGCAAGAGACAGAACTAGTCTGTTTGGTAACATCGCTAATAGACCAGACGCTAACTAGAGGCAAGACAGACTAGTCTGTTTGGTAACATCGCTAATAGACCAGACGCTAACTAGAGGCAAGAGACAGAACTAGTCTGTTTGGTAACATCGCTAATAGACCAGACGCTAACTAGAGGCAAGAGACAGAACTAGTCTGTTTGGTAACATCGCTAATAGACCAGACGCTAACTAGAGGCAAGAGACAGAACTAGTCTGTTGGTAACATCGCTAATAGACCAGAGCGCTAACTAGAGGCAAGAGACAGAACTAGTCTGTTTGGTAACATCGCTAATAGACCAGACGCTAACTAGAGGCAAGAGACAGAACTAGTCTGTTTGGTAACATCGCTAATAGACCAGACGCTAACTAGAGGCAAGAGACAGAACTAGTCTGTTTGGTAACATCGCTAATAGACCAGACGCTAACTAGAGGCAAGAGACAGAACTAGTCTGTTTGGTAACATCGCTAATAGACCAGACGCTAACTAGAGGCAAGAGACAGAACTAGTCTGTTTGGTAACATCGCTAATAGACCAGACGCTAACTAGAGGCAAGAGACAGAACTAGTCTGTTTGGTAACATCGCTAATAGACCAGACGCTAACTAGAGGCAAAGAGACAGAACTAGTCTGTTTGGTAACATCGCTAATAGACCAGACGCTAACTAGAGGCAAGAGACAGAACTAGTCTGTTTGGTAACATCGCTAATAGACCAGACGCTAACTAGAGGCAAGAGACAAACTAGTCTGTTTGGTAACATCGCTAATAGACCAGACGCTAACTAGAGGCAGAGACAGAACTAGTCTGTTTGGTAACATCGCTAATAGACCAGAACGCTAACTACAGGCAAGAGACAGAACTAGTCTGTTGGTAACATCGCTAATAGACCAGACGCTAACTAGAGGCAAGAGACAGAACTAGTCTGTTGGTAACATCGCTAATAGACCAGACGCTAACTAGAGGCAAGAGACAGAACTAGTCTGTTTGGTAACATCGCTAATAGACCAGACGCTAACTAGAGGCAAGAGACAGAACTAGTCTGTTGGTAACATCGCTAATAGACCAGACGCTAACTAGAGGCAGAGCAGAACTAGTCTGTTTGGTAACATCGCTAATAGACCAGACGCTAACTAGAGGCAAGAGACAGAACTAGTCTGTTGGTAACATCGCTAATAGACCAGACACTAACTAGAGGCAAGAGACAGAACTAGTCTGTTTGGTAACATCGCTAATAGACCAGACGCTAACTAGAGGCAAGAGACAGAACTAGTCTGTTTGGTAACATCAGCTAATAGACCAGAGCTAACTAGAGGCAAGAGACAGAACTAGTCTGTTTGGTAACATCGCTGATAGACCAGACGCTAACTAGAGGCAAGAGACAGAACTAGTCTGTTTGGTAATCATCGCTAATAGACCAGACGCTAACTAGAGGCAAGAGACAGAACTAGTCTGTTTGGTAACATCGCTAATAGACCAGACGCTAACTAGACAAGAACAGAACTAGTCTGTTGGTAACATCGCTAATAGACCAGACACTAACTAGAGGCAAGAGACAGAACTAGTCTGTTTGGTAACATCGCTAATAGACCAGACGCTAACTAGAGGCAAGAGACAGAACCTAGTCTGTTTGGTAACATCGCTAATAGACCAGACGCTAACTAGAGGCAAGAGACAGAACTAGTCTGTTTGGTAACATCGCTAATAGACCAGACGCTAACTAGAGGCAAGAGACAGAACTAGTCTGTTTGGTAACATCGCTAATAGACCAGGCGCTAACTAGAGGCAGAGACGAACTAGTCTGTTTGGTAACATCAGCTAATAGACCAGACGCTAACTAGAGGCAAGAGACAGAACTAGTCTGTTGGTAACATCGCTAATAGACCAGACGCTAACTAGAGGCAAGAGACAGAACTAGTCTGTTTGGTAACATCGCTAATAACCAGACACTAACT